>NC_092385.1:2626837-2786742 GCF_030028105.1 Mobula birostris
ATAAAGAAATATTAATTGCCTGTGTATCGAATGTCCCTAACTGCCCTCAGGAAGACAGGGGAAGGCTGCTTTCTTGCACCGCTTGATCCTGGTGACGGAGGGGAGTGTAGAAGACTGCCAAAGATCAGTTGCAGATATTGGCTGAGAAATGGCAGATGGAGATTAACCCGGATAGATGTGAGGTGTTGTGACTTGCTGGGTCAAATATAAAGTGTCGATACACTGGTGACAGCAAGACTCTTAACAGTGTTTATGAGCAGAGGGAGCTTGGAGGTCCAGGACCATAGACAGGAAGTTGTGTTGCAGTTGTATAAAGCTCTAGTTATCCCACATCTGGAGTATAGCGCACAGTTCTGACTGCTCCATTACAGGAAGGATGTTAAGGCTTTGGAGAGGGTGCAGAAGAGGTTTATCAGGATGCTGCCTGGATTACAGGGCATTTGCTGATATGAGAGGTTCAACAAACTCGGGCTGTTTTCTCACGAGTGCAGGAGCCTGAGGGGAAATCTGACAGAGGTTTATAAGGTTATCAGAGGCATCGACAGAGTAGACAGGGAGTATCTGTTTCCCGAGGTGGAAATGTTTAGTAAGAGAGGGCATGCAAATAAGGTGAAGAGAAGTTGAAAGGAGATGTGCAGGACAAATGGTGGGGGTGTGGAACGCACCGCCAGGGGTGCGGGTGCAAGCAGAGGTGACAGAGTCTCTTAGAGAGTCTGCATAAGAGAGGGAGAGAATGAACAACAGAGGCTGAGGAATTCTCGACCAAGTATCGACGTTTGTAACAGCAGATGGCGTTGCTCCTCGATCTTCCATGAGCGCCGTTAGAACAGTGCAGGGGGGCCAACAGTAGATCCAGGGGGGCCCTCACCCAGCTCGAGCCTGCTCTCCAGTGTAGAGGGCACCACACTGTGAGCACCTATACTCTGTACATCCTGAGGGACAGCGTTTCACCGGGCACCTACACTCTGTCCACCAGAAAAATCGGCATCTCCCAGTGGCTTCTATTTCAATTCTACTTCCCATACCCATTCTGACATGTCAGCCCACAGCCCTCTGTACTGTCACAATGAGGCCACACTCAGGTTGTAGCAACAACGCCTTATATTCCATCTGGGAATCCTCCACCCCGATGGCATGAACATCAATTTTTCAAACTTCCACTTTACATGTGTTGCTTGGATTTCCTGCACCTGCAGAATCTCCCGTTGGTCATGCTTAGATTGAGTTGGTTGTGAACACAAATGAGGCTTCGCCCAATGTTTCAAACTACACTAATCTCAACCACTGTGCCCTGAGGCAAAGTAACCTCTTACATGTATTTTTAATATATTTTTACGGTAAATTATAATAATTGTTTTATCCTTCCACTGTAGTACTGCCAGAAAATAACAAATTTCACAACATACGTCGTCGATGACAAGACACCTGATTATGATTCATGTCTCACCCTGAATTGTGAAGGCTGGCTCCCACAGCTCTCTGATGTGGGTTCTCATCCATGTGTTCTCCATCCCCTTCCCTTCCAGACCTCCTCCCTCCCTCTCCCTCCCCCTCCCTTCCAGACCTCCTCCCTCCCTCTCCCTCCCCCTCCCTTCCAGACCTCCTCCCTCCCTCTCCCTCCCCCTCCCTTCCAGACCTCCTCCCTCCCTCTCCCTCCCCCTCCCTTCCAGACCTCCTCCCTCCCTCTCCCTCCCCCTCCCTTCCAGACCTCCTCCCTCCCTCTCCCTCCCCCTCCCTTCCAGACCTCCTCCCTCCCTCTCCCTCCCCCTCCCTTCCAGACCTCCTCCCTCCCTCTCCCTCCCCCTCCCTTCCAGACCTCCTCCCTCCCCCTCCCTTCCAGACCTCCTCCCTCCCTCTCCCTTCCAGACCTCCTCCCTCCCTCTCCCTCCCCCTCCCTTCCAGACCTCCTCCCTCCCTCCCCCTCCCTTCCAGACCTCCTCCCTCCCTCTCCCTCCCCCTCCCTTCCAGACCTCCTCCCTCCCTCTCCCTCCCCCTCCCTTCCAGACCTCCTCCTCCTCTCTTCCAGACCTCCTCCCTTCCAGACCTCCTCCCTTCCTCCCTTCCAGATATCCTCCCTCCCCCTCCGTTCCAGACCTCCTCCCTCCCCCTCCCTTCCAGACCTCCTCCCTTCCTCTCTTCCAGATATCCTCTCTCCCCCTCCCTTCCAGACCTCCTCCCTCCCCGTCCTCCTCTCCTCCTCACTGCCCCTCCGTTCCAGACCTCCTTCTCGACCTCGGTAGCTCGGAACCAGGGTTTCACCATTCGGACTTACTCTGTATGCGAGGGCTGTAGGGATCATGGATGGGAATGGCAGGGTCCAACACCCTGTAGATCACCTGGTAAGGACAAATTTCCTCCCATCAGACAGGGACCATGGAGAACAGACAGCCAGAACGTTCTGCCCCACACCCCCTCCCCTCCCCTCCTCATGGAAACTTCCCTCCCGCAGAGCTCCCCACACCAGGCTCTCCCCCCTTCTCCAAACCTCTCTCCATGATCTCCCAGGTACGTCCCCATCTTCCCATCTCCTCCCAACTTCCCGACCCACCCGAGATCCTCCTTATATCCCGTCTCCTGTCTCACCTCCGATCCATTTCCCCGACCCACCCAAGATCCCCCTTACATCCAGTCTCCTGTCTCACCTCCAGTCCATTCCCCCGACCCACCCGAGATTCCCCCTTACACCCCTGTCTCCTGTTTCGCCCCCAGGCACGTTTCACTGAGAACTGTTGGGGGGGAGGGGAATGGGAAAATTTCCATACCTCTGCTACCTCAACTGCTACCAAGCACATTTTTAACGGGCAGTGAAGTGCAAACTGCCTTGGTTGTTTAGTTTGGCATGGATCGGTCAGGGCACTGACACAGGCGTCGCGATGTTATGGTGCAGGTGTTCAGGTTCAGGTGTTGAGGCTACACTGAGCATTGCTTTTGTCAGCCTGCTATAAGAAAGGTGTTATTAAGCTAGAAAAGGTGTTGAGTGCACTGGGAGCCTGATTTACAAGGTGGTTGCATGGACCCCCTGGTACATCGGAGATTGAGGGCTGACCTGGTGGTCAGCACAAGACCCTGAGTGGCACAGACACACTCTTTTTTACAGAGGGGGGCATGAAAAGCAAGCAGAGGTTTGAGATTGAAAAGGGGCAGCTTCTTCACGCAGAAGGTGGCGTGTATTTGGAAAGAGCTGCTGGAGATACTGGTGGAGACGGAGACATTAGCAATTAACAGCCATCTGGGTAAGTACATGGATTGCGGGGGTCTCGAGGGCAGATGGAACTCTCTTGCTGGGCAACCCTGTCGGCATGCAGTAGATGGACTGAATGGTCTGCTCCATGATCGTGGCTGTAAAAACGGGAAGATGTGCTTGACATTGTTTGAAAAGTGAGAGGCTGAACGATGTTGCTGTTCACAGGGACCTGGTGCCCTTGTACAACAATCACAGAAGGTTAACCTGCAGGAACAGAGGCCAGGTTCTGTGTGTCTGTGTCCAAATCTGGGTCCAATGGAGGCTGGAGGAGTTAGGGGCTGTGTGCATGCGTGGGACAGAGGGAGGATTGGGACCTGTTCTTCTGTCGCTTCTTGTGTTCTGTGTTGTTCTGCCAAACATTGTTAAGTTGGCCCTGGAATGTTTGGCAACACACGCGGGCTGCCATCAGCACATCCATGGGTGTGTTGGTTGTTAACGCAAGTGACACATTCCACTGTGTGTTTTGGTGTACCTGTGATAAATAAACATGGACCCTGTTGGCCATTATGGGACAAGCCCGGCTCCAAGCATGCAGAGCCCAGGTGAGACCTCGCCTGGAGATCTGGTGACCCGACCAGTGGAAGGATGTAGGTGTGACAGAGGGAATGCAGCAAAGGTCTGACAAATCCAATGCTGGGGTAGTGGCTTTGTCCAGCTAGGAGGCATTAAGAGGACTGATCCTAACCCTTGAGTTTAGAAGATTCTTTAGCCAAGGGGAGGTGAATCTGTGGAACTCATTGCTACAGACAGCTGTGGGGTACAAGCCATTGGGTATATTTATAGCGGACATTGACTGGTTCTTGATTAACAAGGGCTTCAAAGGTTATAGGGAGAAGGCAGGAGAAGGTCGAGAGAGAAAATGAATCAGCCATGATGGAATAGCAGAGCAGATTTGATGGGCTGAATGGCCTAAGTCTGTTTCTATGTCTTATGGTCAAAATAAGAAACAGAAAATTTCATAAAGCGTAAAAGAGAGTTGAAGGTAGATATAGGACCAATAGAAAATGACACTGGAGATATTGTAATGAGAGATGCAGAGATGGCAGAGGAACTGAATGCATATTTTGCATCAGTCTTCACAGTGGAAGACATCTGCAGTACACCGGACATTCAAGAGTGCCAGGGAAGTGAAGAATGTGCAGTGAAAATTATGACCGAGAAGGTGCTCAGGAAGCATAATGGTCTGAGGGTGGATAAATCTCCTGGATAATTCTGTTGGAATGCACCCTAGGGTTCTGAAGGAAGTAGATTGTGGAGGCATTAACAATGATCTTTCAAGAATCGATAGATTCTGGCATTGTACCAGATGACTGAAAAATTGCAAATGTTACTCTGCTAGTTAAGTGGGGTGGGAGGCAGCAGAAAGGAAACTATAGACTTGTTAGTCTGACATCAGTGGTTGGAAAGTTGTTGGAATCGATAGTTAGGGATGAGATTACGGAGTACCTGGAGGCACATGACAAGATAGGCCAAAGCCAGCATGGATTCCTGAAAGGAAAATCCCGCCTGGCTAACCTACTGTAATTTTTTATGGAAATTACAGCAGGGTAAACAAAGGAGATACAGTGGATGTGGTGTACTTGGATTTTCAGAATGACAAAGTGTCACACATGAGGCTGCTTCCCAAGATAAGAGCCCATGAAGTTACTGGCATGGATGGAGCATTGGTTGATCAGCAGAAAGCAGAGAGTGGGAATAAAGGTATCCTATTCTGACTGGCTGCCGGTTACCAGTGGAGTTCCACAGGGGTCGGTGTTGGGACCGCTGCTTTTTACAATGTATATCAATGATTTGGACTACGGTATTAATGGATTAGTGGGTTAGGTGGAGGAGCGGGTAGTCTTGAGGAAACAGAGAGCCTGCAGAGAGACTTAGATAGTTTAGGGGAATGGGCAAAGAAGTGGCAAATGAAATACAATGTTGGAAAGTGTATAGTCATGCACTTTGGTGGAAGAAAAAAATGGAGAGACCGTTATTTAGATGGGGAGAGAATTCAAAACGCAGAGATGCAAAGGGACTTGAGAATACTTGTGCAGGATACCCTAAAGGTTAACCTCCAGGTTGAGTTGGTGGTGAAGAAGGCGATTGCATTCATTTCTCGAGGTATAGAATATAAGAGCAGGGATGTAATGTTGAGGCTCTATAAGGCACTCGTGAGACCACACTTGGAATATTGTGTGCAGTTTTGGGCTCCTTATTTTAGAAAGGATATACTGACATTGGAGAGGGTTCAGAGAAGATTCACAAGAATGATTTCAGGAATGAAAGGGTTACTGTATGAGGAACGTCTGGCTGCTCTTGGGCTGTATTCCCTGGAGTTCAGGAGAATGGGGGGGGGGGTCTCATAGAAACATTCTGAATGTTAAAAGGCCTGAACAGATTAGATATGGCAAAGTTATTTCCCATGGTAGGGGAGTATAGGACAAGAGGGCACGACTTCAGGATTGAAGGACGTCCATTTAGAACTGAGATGCGGAGAAATTACTTTAGTCAGAGGGCGGTAGATCTGTGGAATTTGTTGCCAAGTCATTGGGTGCATTTAAGGCAAAGATAGATAGGTTCTTGTTTAGACAGGGCATCAAAGGGTATGGGGAGAAGGCAGAGGAGTTGGGATGACTGGAAGAATTGGATCAGCCATGATTGAATGGCGGAGCAGAATCGATGGGCTGAATGGCCTACTTCTGCTCCTATATCTCATGGTCTTAAAATGTGTACAGGGCTGATGTGGAGATGATGTGTTCTCCTGGATGGTCAGAATAAGGTTCTGGCCATCAGGATGGAGATGTGAAGAAATGCCCACCTGGGGAGGGGGATTACTGATTCGGGGCTGGGAGGGGGTTTATGGGACCAGAAGAGGGGTTTCCCGGTATAGCACCGGCTGCCCACACAGACGGGTGGACATGGGTGGACGGGTGGACACACACAGATCGGGGCTGGGAGGGGGTTTATGGGACTAGAGGCGGGGAGATTACCTGGTACACCACCGGCTGCCCACACAGACGGGTGGACACGTTGCTCACCTCTCCCTCCGTAGAGGGCTCAATGTCCGAGTAGCGCGATTCACAGATAACCTCGTCCACCTCCTTCAGGGGGCCCCGTCGGACGTTGGGAAAGTCAGATGCGCAGTTGTGGCTGAAATAACGGTAGATCTGCCAGGTGCGACCGAAGTCCGCTGACCGCTCAATCAGCATGGCGGCTGGGCGGAAGGTCTGTGAAGGCAACATCGACCATACAGTCAGCTTCCGATCCTCTCCCCAAACTCCCCACTCAACTCTTCCCCCGCACCACCCAGCAACTGAGCCCCACAACCCAGCAGCCCCTTTCCTGATGGACGTTTGCACCCTGCACACCCCGGTCAGGGAGTGGGACCAGGAGGAGACCCGGGTCAAGGTCAGTTGGGCACTGGGATACCTGGTGAAACAGGAGCAAAAAAGATAACACAACCACTGCCCTACAGCTCCAGAAACCCTGGTTCGATCCCCACCTTGGGTGCTGTCTATGTGGAGTTTGCACACTCCAATTGTGACCACATAGGTTTTCCTCAGGTGTTCCAGTTTCCTCCAACATCCCAACGATGTGTGGGGTCAGTGGGTTAATGAGAAACCAAAAAAACAGAAAATACTGGAAATACTGAGCAGGTTGGGAAGCATCTGAGGGGTGAGAAACCCTTTGAGTGTCCTTACACAGGTCTTTGACCTGGATCGTTAACCCCGTCTGCCCTCTCTGAGAATGCCGCCCAACCTGCTGGTGAGTTCATTGTTCGTTGTGCAGGAACTATGTGGGTGTGGGGGGAGCAGGGAGAGGGGGAGAGAGGTGACAGGGCTGGCATGAACTCTTTCTCAGACCCCAGGGCCCGAAGGTCAAGGAGAATACACTTTCCGTCTTGGCCAATGCAGACCACTCCGAGGGTCACTCAACGGATCGAGGGTCACTCATCCCGGACCCAGAGTCACTCATCCCGGACCGAGGGTCACTCGTCCCGGACCCAAAGTTACTCAACCGGACTGAGGGTCACTCAACCGGATCAAGGGACACTCATCCTGGATCGAGGGTCATCAACCTGACTGAGGGTCACTCATTCCGGGCCCAGGGTCACTCAGCCAGACTCAGGGTCACTCGTCCCGGACCCAAGGTTACTCAACCAGACCGAGGGTCACTCATCCCGGATCCAGGGTCACTCATCCCAGATCGAGGGTCACTCAACCAGACCGAGGGTCACTCAACAGATAGAGGGTCACTCATCCTGGAATAAGGGTCACTCAACCGGATCAAGGGTCACTCATCCTGGATCGAGAGTCATACATCCCAGTGGACCGAGGGTCACTCATCCCGGAGCGAGGGTCACTCATCCTGGATCAAGGATCACTCAATCAGACTGAGGGTCACTCATCCCGGATCAAGGGTCAAATGTCCCAGACAGAGCTTCTCACCTGCAGCAAAGAATTTCCTGGCAGTGATTTAGTTGGAAAGTGAGAGGTCCTGAGGGTCTGGAGTCATGAGGCTGGGGTCCGGGTTGGGAGAGGAGGGGCAGGAACCGCACCCCCAAGGAACCTTTGGGTGGAGGCGATAGCTCTAACCCTACCCCTGGGTCCCACTCACACAGTGCCGGGGCAGGAGGTGATGGTTCACCTGTCTCCACGGTGATCGAGTGACGTCTCACTCCATCTCCCCGGTGACCCCTTGCCACGTTACCCCCCTCCCCGCCGTCACTTCACTCGCACACCTCAGTGACCCTCTGCCCGGAGATCCCTCGTCCATGTTCCTTCCAAACTGTGTGGGTGCGCGGCCGCGCGGTAGCGGAAATGCTCCCACTCACATACCCATTGTGGCCATGCAGTGAGAAGAGGTTTTAGAAATGTGAAAGAATTTCTCTGTAGTACTGTACTTCATTACACCCATCAATTAATAAATAAAATCAAAAGGATGTGCATTTTTAATTTTCATTCTAAATATTACGAAAAAAAGCAAGTAAAGTTTTCAGGCCGTGTAAAAGTTTCCTGCTGAGAGCAATGGTTGGTCTGCGCAGTTGTAAAGAACATTATAACATTACCCCTCACTGTGTCTCTGGATGGACGTGGCCAGTCAGGTGACTGGGATCACCCCTTAAGCCCCAAGACCCCTGGGACCAATGTCCTGATACACCTGGGGAACCCATCAGATCTCATCAGCCCTCACCCCCAACATGGAATGTGCTGTCCCTCCCCCTGCACGAGGGGAAGCTTGCACCAGCCAGGGTGGAATGGGATCCCATCCACCCCCCACCACTGGCACACGGTGGCTGCGGTGCCCACTGGCACACGGTGGCTGCGGTGCCCACTGGCACACAGTGGCTGTGGTGCCCACTGTCTACGCACTGCAGCGAACTGCTCCACACAAGCCCACTCAGTCACCTCTCCCACTGAGGGCACTGGGCGGGGCAGGGGAACACCACCAGCCACAGGTTCCCCTCCCAGTCACATGCCACCCTGATATCGCAACAGCCACGGTAGCATAGCGGTCAGTGCAATGTTATTACAACTCGGGGCACTGGAGCTCAGAGTTCAATTTCTGCATCATCTATAAGGAGTTTGAACGTTCTTGCCGTGATTGTGTGGGTTTCCTCCGGGTGCTCCAGTTTCCTCCCACAGTGCAAAGGCGTACGGCTTGATAGGTTAATTGGCCATTGAAAATTGTCCTGTGATAGGCTAGGGTTAAATCAGGGGGTGCTGTGCTGCGTGACTCAAAGAACCAGGTAGGTCTGTTCCCACAGTATCTCAATAAGTAAATTAACTAAATAAATGTTTGCATCTGAACCCCGGGAATTCACTGTCCCGCCTGAAAACCAGAAACCCACTACCCCGTCTGAACCCCGGGATCCCACTGTCCCGTCTGAACCCTGGGACCCCACTGCCCCGTCTGAACCCCAGGACCCCACCGCCCCATCTGAACCCTGGGACACCACTGCCCTGTCTGAACCCCAGGACCCCACCGCCCCATCTGAACCCTGGGACCCCACTGCCCCGTCTGAACCCCAGGACCCCACCGCCCCATCTGAACCCTGGGACCCCACCTCCCGGTCTGAATCCCAGAACCCCACTGCCGCGTCTGAACCCTGGGATCCCACCGTCCCGTCTGACCCCCAGAACCCCACCGCCCCGTCTGAACCCTGGGACCCCACCGTCCCGTCTGACCCCCAGAATCCCACCATCCTGTCTGAACCCCAGGACCCCACCGCCCCATCTGAACCCTGGGACCCCACCTCCCGGTCTGAATCCCAGAACCCCACTGCCACGTCTGAACCCCGGGATCCCACTGTCCTGTCTGACCCCCAGAACCCCACCGCCCCGTCTGAACCCTGGGACCCCACTGCCCCGTCTGAACCCCAGGACCCCACTGCCCTGTCTGAACGCCGGGACCCCATTACCCCGTCTGAACCCCGGGACCAGGACTGTGGGAGCAGCTTCACCAGACGGACTACAACAGCTCGAGGGAGTGGATCACCCACTCAATCGCACCTCCTGAAGGTCGGTGAGGAACGGGTGAAAAACACTGATTTACCAGTGAATTGTGCAGACACTGACGGAATACCGGGGGCAACAAGAGCAGCACGTCTGGTGACAACGTCCTCCGTGTCCACCGCCAACACCTACCTTAAAGGTCATGATGAGGTGCGTGAAGTGGAATTCAGCCTCCAGGTCCAGTTGCAGATGGACGTTCGACACCCCTGCAGGGAGACACGGCCATCAGTCAAACGTCAATGGGAACGGCCAGGGAGACAGCTACACCGCCTGTTCTGTTGTTCTGTTCCATGTCACTGTGATTACGTGTCACCCTGTTCCCTTGTCGCCATGTTGCTGTGTATCCATGTCGTTGTGTTCCATGTAGCTGTGTTCTCATGTTGCTGTGTTTACGTGTCACCTTGTTCCCGTGTCACTATGTTCCCATATTGCTGTGTCTGTGATGCTGTGTTTCCCTGTTGTACTTCCATGTTGTTGTGTTCCATGTTGCTTTATTTCCATGTTGCTGTGTTTACTTGTGTTCCCATATTGACATGTTTCCATGTTGCTGTGTGTTCCCGTGTTGCTGTGTTGCTGTGTGTTCCCATGTTGCTGTGTGTTTCCGTGTTGCTGTGTGTTCCCATGTTGCTGTGTGTTTCCGTGTTGCTGTGTGTTCCCGTGTTGCTGTGTGTTTCCGTGTTGCTGTGTGTTCCCGTGTTGCTGTGTGTTTCTGTGTTGCTGTGTGTTTCCGTGTTGCTGTGTGTTTCCGTGTTGCTGTGTTCCCGTGTTGCTGTGTGTTTCCATGTTGTGTGTTTCCGTGTTGCTGTGTGTTTCCATGTTGCTGTGTGTTCCCATGTTGCTGTGTGTTTCCGTGTTGCTGTGTGTTCCCGTGTTGCTGTGTGTTTCCGTGTTGCTGTGTGTTCCCATGTTGCTGTGTGTTTCCGTGTTGCTGTGTTCCCGTGTTGCTGTGTGTTTCCGTGTTGCTGTGTGTTTCCGTGTTGCTGTGTGTTCCCATGTTGCTGTGTGTTTCTGTGTTGCTGTGTGTTTCTGTGTTGCTGTGTGTTTCTGTGTTGCTGTGTTCCCGTGTTGCTGTGTGTTTCCGTGTTGTGTGTTTCCATGTTGCTGTGTGTTCCCATGTTGCTGTGTGTTCCCGTGTTGCTGTGTGTTTCCGTGTTGCTGTGTGTTTCCGTGTTGCTGTGTGTTTCCGTGTTGCTGTGTGTTCCCATATTGACATGTTCTGGTGTTGCTGTGTGTTCCCATGTTGCTGTGTGTTTCCGTGTTGCTGTGTGTTCCCGTGTTGCTGTGTGTTTCCATGTTGTTGTGTGTTTCCGTGTTGCTGTGTGTTCCCGTGTTGCTGTGTGTTTCCGTGTTGTTCTCCCGAGTATTGTGGGCATGATACGTTGGTGCTGGAATGTGCAATGTCACTTACAGGCTCCCCTCAGTTCACTCACCCTCAGACTGTGTAGGGTCCCCTCAGTGCACTCATCCTCACTGTGTAGGGACCCTCAGCTCACTCATCCTCAGTCTGTGTAGGGACCCTCAGCTCACTCACCCTCAGACTGTGTAGGGTCCCTCAGCTCACTCACACTCAGACTGTGTAGGGACCCTCAGCTCACTCACACTCAGACTGTGTAGGGACCCTCAGCTCACTCACCCTCAGACTGTGTAGGGTCCCTCAGCTCACTCACACTCAGACTGTGTAGGGTCCCTCAGCTCACTCATACTCAGTCTGTGTAGGGACCCTCAGCTCACTCACACTCAGACTGTGTAGGGTCCCTCAGCTCACTCATCCTCAGCCTGTGTAGGCTCCCCTCAGTTCACTCACACTCAGATTGTGTAGAGTCCCTCAGCTCACTCATCCTCAGACTGTGTAGGGACCCTCAGCTCACTCACCCTCAGACTGTGTAGGGACCCTCAGCTCACTCACACTCAGACTGTGTAGGGTCCCTCAGCTCACTCACACTCAGATTGTGTAGAGTCCCTCAGCTCACTCATCCTCAGACTGTGTAGGGACCCTCAGACTGTGTAGGGTCCCTCAGCTCACTCATCCTCGGACTGCGTAGGCTCTCCCAATCAAACGACATATTTTACCTCTTTGCAATGTACCTGTGACTAAGAAAGTGAATTTAATCTTTGTCTGCCTCACTCCTCAGGAGCACCGAAGAGGCAGGCAGCCTGAGCAAGTGAGTCCTGTACCCCAGGGACAGGCTGAGTGCTCACTCGCACACAGGGGTGAGCCGATCACTGTCCCATCGTGTGAGAGGACATCTTGAGGACGTGCGCTGTGAGCTGTTCACTGTGAACTGGCTCTGCCAGTTCCTGAACAAGGAACTAGTAACAGGTCACAGACTCACACATTCCAGCAAGTAGCAGGAAGGTTCAGCTGCCAAGATCTACTCGCCAGGAGTACAGCACATTTCCCACACACTGTTCTCACTGTACAGACCGGATCTGACCCACAAACATCTGGCCATTGACGGGCGGCAATGAATGGGGTTCTCTCACTCTCTCACCCTGCCTCGAGAGCCAGTCTCTCACCACACACAGGGGCACTCAGAACCTCAGCAAACAGCTGTCAGACGACACAACATAGCTGGGACAAACACAAATGACATTGTCTCAGTCGCAGAGTATGGAAACAGGTCCCACCCCTACCCCACTAACCCATACTGACCAACAGTATGGTCACTGTATAGAAACAGGTCCCCACCCCTTCTACCTCACAAACCCATACTGACCAACAGTACAGCACAGTATAGCCCTTCAGCCCATTAAAACCCATGCTGTCCATCCCAGAACATAGAACAGTGCAATGCATCAACCCACAGTGTCGTGCTGATCTTTTATCGTACTCTACGATCAACCTAACTCTTCCCTCCCACACAGCCCTCTATTTTCTGTCATCCATGTACCTGTCTAAGTGTCTCTTAAATGTGCCCCTACATCACCCCTGGCAGGCACGACACACCCTCCACTCTCTGAGACAAACCTTGGCTGAAACTCATGGTCAGTCTCACAATAATGTCAATCCCACACTAACCTCATGCATTACTCCTGCATTCCTCTCCATACCCCCACGTTCCATCCTTCACCCACAAACTGGAGACAATCGAAAGAGGCCTATTAACCCACAACCTGCCAGGCTGCAGGTACAACCCACAACACAGAGGTGGTGCAGGTTAGAGCAGTGAAAAGGGCCTGAGAGACAACACTGCCCCTCCCATGAGCCAGCCAGGGGAGCGGCCTGTCCCCATACCCGGCCAGAGGAACCACTCATCTCAGTACCCACCAGGGAAACCATCTGTCCACGACCTGGCCAGGGGAACCAACCCTCCTCATACCTGGCAAAGAAACCCATCCCTCCCACTACCCACCCCAGCCAGGAACCGACCCTCCCTCTACCACCAGGGGAAATAACTCTCCCTCTACCCACACCCCTCACCCCTCCCCACACACTCCTCACCCCTCCCCACACACACCCCCTCCCCCCACACCCCTCCCCCACATCCCTCACCCCTCCCCACACACCCTTCCCCACACACACCCCCACACCCCTCACCCCTCCCCACACACCCCTCCCCCTCCCCCACACCCCTCACCCCTCACCATTCTCTGACTGCCACCAGGCCTCCTTGCGGTACTGGGCGAAGGTGGTGATGACGTTCTGAACCCTGTGGCTGTGGGGGTTTCGCAGTTGGTCGTACGGTTTGCGGGAGTCACAGATGAAACATTTCTTCTCATCCTGTTGGGGATGAAGAGACGAGGGTTTTACCTGCCAGCAGGCACTGAGGGCTCGGCCCCTCCTCCTCCTCCCTTCTCCCCTCCCGCACCCTCCTCTCTCCCCCCACCCTCCCTCTCCTCTCCCCCTCCCTCCCTCTCCTCCCCCCACCCTCCCTCTCCTCTCCCCCTCCTCCCTCTCCTCCCCCACCCTTCCTCTCCTCTCCCCCCACCCTCCCTCTCCTCTCCCCCTCCCCCCCACCCTCCCTCTCCTCTCCCCCTCCCTCCCTCTCCTCCGCCCACCCTCCCTCTCCTCTCCCCCTCCCTCCCTCTCCTCTCCCCACCCTTCCTCTCCTCTCCCCACCCTCCCTTTCCTCTCCCCCTCCCTCCTTCTCCTCCCCACCCTCCCTCTCTCCTCCCCCACCCTCCCTCTCCTCTCCCCCTCCCTCCCTCTCCTCCCCCACCCTCCCTCTCCTCTCCCCCTCCCTCCCTCTCCTCCCCCACCCTCCCTCTCTCCTCCCTCACCTCATTCTCTCACCCATCCTTCCTCTCTCCTCCTCCTCTCCCTGTCCTCTCCTCTCATCTCACCTCTTCTCCCTCACTCTCCCTCTCTTCCTCCTGTCCCTCTCTCCTCCTCTCCCCCTCCTCCCCCACCCTCCCTCTCCTCTCATCTCAACCCAGCCTCCTTCACCTCCCCCACCCTCCCTCTCCTCTCCCCCTCCTCCCCCACCCTCCCTCTCCCTCACCTCTCCCCCTCCTTCTCCTGCCCCACCCTCCCTCTCTCCTCCTCTCCTCACCTCCTCTCACACTCCGTCTCCTCCTCTCTTCTCTCCCACCCTGCCTCTCCTCCTCCTCCTCTCCCCATCTCGTCTCACCCCACCCTCCCCTCCTCTGCCCCCACCCACCTTCTCTCCCAACACCTCCCCCTCCTCGCCCTCTCCTCCTTCTCTCTCCCCCACTCTCACTCTGCTCTTTCCCCACCCTCCCTCTCCTCACCCACAGGCTCACTCCCTGCCCCCTGTTCACTCTCGACAGAGTGGCCCAATTTTTGCTCTGGTTTCACCTGCGATGATACGATGACACATCATGGGGGGGTCGTATCTCAGGTAACGTCCCGTCGGAGTACAGGAAGGCCATAGTGAACCCAGTGACATGTTGTCATGACAACAACCTTTCCCACAATGTCAGCAAGACAAGAGAGCTGGTCTCTGACTTCAGGACGAGGGGTGGTGCAAATGCTCCTGTGCTCCTCAACGGTACTGAGGTTGGGAGCTTCAAGCCCTCGGAGTGAACACAACCAACAGCCTGTCCTGGTCTGGCCACAGCCAAGAAAGCTCACCAATGCCTCTGCGTCCTCAGCAGGCTAAAGAAGGTCAGCACAGCCCCGTCAACCATCACCAATTTTAATCAATGCACCCAGAAAGCACCCTATTCAGATGCTTCGTGGTATGGCAATTGTTCTGCCTGTGACCACAGGAAACCGCAGAGAGCTCTGGACACAGCTCAGCACATCAGGGAAACCAGCCTCCCCTCCGTGGACTCTGTCTACATTTCTCACTCCCTCAGTAAAGCAGCCAGAATAATCAAACCCCCCACCCATCCCAGACATTCTTTCTCTCCCCTCTCCCACTGGCAGAAGATGCAAAAGCTTAAAAGCACGTCCCACCAGGCTCAAGCTGCTTCTACCCACTGTTATAAACCTATTGAACAGTTCCTGAGTATGACAAGATGGGCTCTTGGCCTCACAGCCTACCTCGTTATCACCTTGTACCTCACTGTCTGACTTGCACCCCACTGTCTGACCTGCACCCCACTGTCTGACTTGCACCCCACTGTCTGCCTGTACTGTGCTCTCTCTGTAACTGTTACACTCTGTCCTGCATTCTGTTGTGGCACGCGGCTAAGTGGTTAAGGCATTGGATTAGCCACCTGAAGGTCGTGAATTTGAGCCCAGCCGAGGCAACGTGTTGTGTCCTTGAGCAAGGCACTTAATCACACATTGCTCTGCGATGACACTGGTGCCAAGCTGTATGGGTCCTAATGCCCTTCCCTTGGACAACATCGGTGTCATGGAGAGGGGAGACTTGCAGCATGGGCAACTGCCGGTCTTCCATAGAATGAAGACTTTCCAGGCACAGATCCATGGTCTCGCAAGACTAATGGATGCCTTAATTATGGCTTTACCTTTTTCTAAACTAATTCCAATGTGTAAAAGAGAGGCAGAGTGGATATCGGACTGCTGGAAAACGATGCTGGAGAGGTAGCAATGGGGGACAACAAAATGGCGGAAAAACCGAATAAGCATTTTGCATCAGTCATCACTGTGGAAGACACGAGCAGTATGGTGAAAGCTCCAGGTGTCGGAGCATGAAGTGTGTGAAGTCACCATAACTAAAGAGAGGGCTCTTGGGAAACAGAAAGGTCTGCAGGTAGATAAGTACACCAACTGGTCCAGGTGACACCCCGGAGTTCTGGAATAGTTCCGGAAGACTGGAACATTACAAATGGCACTCCATTCTTCAAGAAGGGAGAGAGGCAGAAGAAAGGAAGCTTTAGGCCAGTTAATCTGACCTCAGTGGCTGGCTGCCAGTGACTAACGGTGATCCAGAGGGATCTGTGTTGGGACCAAATCTTTTAAGATTTTATGTCAATAATTTGGATGATGGAACTGATGGCTTTGTTGCAAAGTTTGCAGATGATTTGAAGATTGGTGGAGGGGCAGGTAGTTTTTGAGGAAGTAGAGAAGCTACAGAAGGACTTAGATAGATTAAGAGAATGGGCAAAGAAATGGCAGATGGAACATAGTGTTGGGAAGTGTACGGTCATGAACTTCGATAGAAGAAATGAAAGGGTTAACTATTTTCTGACTGGAGAGAAAATACAAAAAAAAATCTGAGGCACAAAGGGAATTGGGAGTCCTCGTGCAGGATTCCCGAAAGGCTCATTTGTAGGGGATGAGACTGTGCTGAGGAAGGCAAATATAATGTTAGCATTCATTTCAAGAGGACTGGAATATAAAAGCAAGGATGTCATGTTGAAACTTTATAAAGCGCTGGTGAGGCCTCACTTGGAGTATTGTGAGCAGGTTTGGGCTCCTTATCTTAGAAAGGATGTGCTGAAACTGGAGAGGGTTCAAAGGAGGTTCATGAAAATGATTCCAGGATTGAATGGCTTGTGATATGAAGAGCCTCTGATGGCCTACGCATCCTTGTGTGTTCACAAGAATTCAGAAGAATGAGGGGTGATCTCATTGAAACATCAAATGGTGAACGGCCTTGATAGAGTGGATGTGGAGAGGATGGTTCCTATGGTGGGAGAGTCTAAGACCAGAGGACACAGCCTCAGAACGGAGGGCTGCCTTTTTCGCACGGAGATGAGGAGGAATTTCTTTAGCCAGAGAGTGGCAAATCTGTACCACAGGCAGCTGTGGAGGCAAAGACTTTATGTGTATTTAAGGCAGAGGTTGATCAATTCTTGATTGGTCAGGGCATGAAGGGATATGGGGAGAAGGCAGGAGATTGGGGCTGAGAGGAAAATTGGATCAGCCATGATGAAATGGCGGAGCAGACTCGACGGGCCAAAATGCCCAATTATGCTCCTATATCTATATCTTACGGTCTCTCCTCCCTGCCCCCATCCTATGACCTGCAGACCCAGTGTTCAGAGGTGGAGCCAGGCTGAGGAGTCCTTTCTTGACCGGCACAGACAACGGGCCAAGTAGCCTCCGCTTGTGCTGTAGCCTTTCTGATTTGCTGAGTACAAGCACGGATTCTACCCCCACCCCCACGGGCAGGGAAGCACTTGCAGTTCACCTACACTCACCTGGAGGTGACTGACGATGCAGTATGGCTGCGTCCTCCTCAGGCCACAGGTCGAGGAGGCCGTCAGCTTGTCCTCTCTGCCCACCAGCAGGTCTCCCGTTGCTGGGTAACAGCTCCCCTGAGAACAGCCGTGGGCCAGGTCCGGATGCTGGGCAAGGCCGCTCCCCACCGCTGTGGGTGGGAAAGCGGGGCAGAGTGGGGTAAGGGGTAGGGGTAGGAGGAGAGGGTGAGGGGGAAATGGAGGGGGAGGGAGAGGGAGATGGAGAGAGGGAGATGAGAAAGGGGAGGGGGAAGGGGAGGGGGAAGGGGAGGGGGAAGGGGAGGGGGAAGGGGAGGGGGGAAGGGGAAGGGGAATGGGGTAAAGAGAGAGGGAGAAAGAATGAGAGAAAGAGTCATCAGTCTCTGAGGCTGTCACAGTGACAATAAACACTACTAACTCAAATCCTTCTATTTATTGCTGTCATCCTTTGATTTTTTTAGATTGCTATTTATTCGAAGATGATCAATAGTGTGTGTACATGTATATGTGGGCTTCTGTATGGGTGCCCATGTGCTGGTCTGTGTCTCTGTAGATGTGGGTTTACGCAGTTAACACAGGATATAGACACAGTGTGGACTACAGCAGCCTTTCAGCTCACACTGCACATGTCCGCACTAGGTACCTGTGTCCCACCTACCCCAGCAGTGGGTGGGACACAGGTGTGATGGATAGGAGCAGGGAAAGGTCAGTCTCATACGACCCCATTCCCATTTGGAAACCCTAGCCCTGATCCTCGACTCATCCAAACTACCGAACTGTAGTTTTTGTACAATTCCAATAGAGTTCTAAACTCTGGCAAACACAGGCCCAGTCGACCTGCTCTCTCCTCATTCACAAACTCATCATCCCTGGACCAGACTGCAGAATCTTCACCACAGCCTCCTCATAGCAAAGTCGTCTTCACGTAGAGACAAAACTCTCACAAAACTCCCAGTGCAGTCTCACTGATGTTCTGTACAAGTGCAGGCAGATCTCTTCACTCCTGAACCTGTAGAGGTGTCTCCCATACTTGCTGGTGTTCTCGTATGTTTCACAGGAGACTTCCGTGGCTGCGATGAACCACGAGTTACACACACACATGAATCCGGTACCCTCTTATACAAATGATGTGGAATCTTTAGAGAGGGTGCAGAGGAGATTTACCAGGATGCTGTCTGGATTAGAGAGAGTGCAGAGGAGATTTACCAGGATGCTGTCTGGATTAGAGAGGGTGCAGAGGAGATTTACCAGGATGCTGACTGGATTAGAGAGGGTGCAGAGGAGATTTACCAGGATGCTGCCTGGATTAGAGAGGGTGCAGAGGAGATTTACCAGGATGCTGCCTGGATTAGAGAGGGTGCAGAGGAGATTTACCAGGATGCTGCCTGGATTAGAGAGGGTGCAGAGGAGATTTACCAGGTTGCTGTCTGGATTAGAGAGCGTGTGTTATGAGGAAAGGTTGAGTGATCTAGGACTTTTCTCTTTGGAGTGAAGGAGGATGAGAGACGAATTGACAGAGGTGTACAAGTGGTATGGATCGAGTGGACAGCCAAGATTGTGGGCCTTGCTGTAGAGTTCAATGTTCTATGTTCACAGTCTGTCTGTACAGGAGATGAAGCTCTCCCTGTCATTGGGAACACAGACAATTAAACATCTGCCAGGCCCTCACAAGCAGTTACCAGGCTCTTGATGTACAGGGGAATCTTGGGTTGCAAGCCCATAGCCCCCTGAAAGTGGCTGCACATATAACCATATAACAATTACAGCACGGAAACAGGCCATCTCGGCCCTTCTAGTCCGTGCCGAACTCTTACCCTATCCTAGTCCCACCGACCTGCACTCAACCCATAACCCTCCCATTCCTTTCCTGTCCACGTATCTATCCAATTTTACTTTAAATGACAACATCGAACCTGCCTCAACCACATGTCAACAGGATGGTATAGAAGGCACACAGCATTATTAGTCACGTGCTGGTCAATACACTGAGATCAGGAGTCAGGAAGTTATGTTGCCTGTGGCAATGAATTCCACAGATTCACCACCCTCTGGCTAAAAACACTCCTCCTGACCTCTGTTCTAAATGGACGTCCCTCTATTCTGAGGTTGTGCCCTCTGGTCCTAGAATCCCCCACTGCAGGAAACATCCTCTCCACATCCACTCTGTCTCGGCCTTCCAAAATTCGATAGGTTTCACAGTTCAAAGTTGAAAGTAAATTTATTATTGAAGTACTAAGATGTCACCATATAAAACCCTGAGATTCATTTCTTGTGGGCATTCATAGTAAATACAAGAAGCACAATAGAATAGAAAGGCTGCACACAACGGGACTGACAAACAACCAGAGTGCAAAAGACAACAGACTGTGCAAACTCAAAAAGAGAGAACATATAATAATAACAAATAAATACCAAGAACATGAGAAGAAGAGCCTTGAAAGTGAGTCCATAGGTTGTGGGAACATTCCAATGATGGGGTGAGTGAAGTTATTCCCTCTGGTTCAAGAGCCTGATGGATGAGGGGTAATAACTGTTCCTGAACCTGGTGGTGTGAGTCCTGAGGCTCCTGTACCTCCTTCCTGATGGCAGCATCGAGAAGAGAGCGTGACCTGGATGGTGGGGTCTCTGATGATGGATGCTGCTTTCCTGCAACAACGCTCCATGTAGATGTGTTCAATAGTGGGGAGGCTTTACCCACGATAGGCTGGGCTGCAGAATTTATAGAATTTTCCTTTCAAGGGCATTGGTGTCTCCATACCAGGCCATGATGCAACTAGTCAGTATGCTCTCCATCACACATCTAAAGAAGTCCGTCAAAGTTTCAGAAGTCATGCTGAATCTTCGCAAACTCCCATGGAAGTAGAGGCACTGCCGTGCTTCTGTCCTTTCTCTGTCTTGGTAACGCCAATGCCCACCCCACAAACAGAACAGCTTCCAAATGGCAGACACAGCTCAGTCCATTGGAGGCAACTCCCTCCCCGCTGCTGAGGACACCTCTAGGAAGTGCTTCTAGAAGAAAGCAGTGTCCACCATTTTGATGTACATGTGACAGGCAAGTGAAATGACTGAAAGATTCTGAACTGGGAATGGCCGGATTCAAACAGGACTTATTCCTGATCTTCTGTTTAGCTGTGCTTACGTATGGACCCCAGGGGGTCAGAGACGTGGTCTGTCAGGGTCACCTACTGACCAGACTCTGAGATGGAGGGGTCAGAGACATCATCTGTCGGGGTCACCTACTGACCAGACTCTGAGATGGAGGGGTCAGAGACATCATCTGTCGGGGTCACCTACTGACCAGACTCTGAGATGGAGGGGTCAGAGACATCATCTGTCGGGGTCACCTACTGACCAGACTCTGAGATGGAGGGGTCAGAGATATGTCTGTCGGGGTCACCCACTGACCAGACTCTGAGATGGAGGGGTCAGAGACGTGTCTGTCAGGGTCACCACTGACCACAGACTCTGAGATGGAGGGGTCAGAGACGTGTCTGTCAGGGTCACCTATTGACCAGACTCTGAGATGGAGGGGTCAGAGACGTTGTCTGTCAGGGTCACCTACTGACCTCAGACTCTGAGATGGAGGGGTCAGAGACGTTGTCTGTCAGGGTCACCTACTGACCACAGACTCTGAGATGGAGGGGTCAGAGACTGGATGAATGCAGGATCTATTTCCGGTCCACCCGAGACAGCTGGCTCAGGAATAGCAGAGATTTAGCACAGCACTGACAGCACCATGTGTCAGGATCTGTCAGCACCGTGGGGGGATGGGAGAGAGGTGGGATTAAGACAGGACGTCCTATGACTGGTGCCAAAATCGATGAGGAGGAAATGAAACCTCTGTCCACTGTCATTCTCAATCTTTGTACAACGGCCAAACTTCTTTACTTCTCGGAGACTGTTTGGTACGTGCTCCCAAGGGTGGTGGTAGAGGCAGATCCATTAGGACGTACAATCAATCTATGTATATGAACTATCTTACAGATTTATATTTACTGTGTTTTTAATTATTATTGTGTTTTTTTGTGCCACATCAGATCTGGAGTAACAATTATTTTGTTCACCCTTACACTGGAACTGACACTGAACAATCTTCAACCTTAGACATCTGGATGAAAGAAAACTGGCAGCCTATGTCGGCGGGAAGGGTCCGACTGATCTCAGAGTGTGTTAAAGGGTTAGTACAACATCACGGGCCAAAGGGCCTGTTCTGTGCTCTACTCTTGTGGTCTGGAAATGGAAATGCCAATGCCCACGAGCAGAAAAGCCTACAAGTGGCAGACACAGCTCAGTCCATCAGAGGCAAAGATCTACCCACCCCTGAGCACATCTACAGGAGGTGCTTCCGGGAGAAAGCAGTGTCCATCATGGACGCCCAGCACAAAAGGCCTCGCTCTCTTCTCACTGCCGCCATCAGGCAGGAGGTACGCCAGGGGACCAAGGACCCCTCGGTCAACGGTAGGGGTCCACGGCAAAAAAATGGTTGGGAACTCCCCGGGGTACAGAATCCTTAGATCCCGCACAATCAAGTTCAGGAACAGTTATTATCTTACAACCATCAGGCTCCTGAACCAGCAAGGATAACTTCACTCACCCCAACAATAAACTGATTATCTTACAATGATCAGGCTCCTGAACCAGCAAGGATAACTTCACTCACCCCAACAATAAACTGATTCCACAATCTACAGACTCACTTTCAGGGACTCGACAACTCACATTCTCAGTATTAGTTTTTATTTGCACAGTCTGTCTTCTTTTGCACATCAGTTGTTTGTCAGTCTTTATTTATGTATCGATTTTCATAAATTCTATTGTATTTCTTTATTTTCCTGTAAACGCCTGCATGACTGTGAATCTGGGGACAGTATATGATGACATATATGTACTTCAATGATGAATTTGCGTTGAACTTTGCTGGATGTTGCCAGAGCTGACAAGAGCAGGATACCGCAGAAAGCCCCAGGGTGAGGCTGCTGGAGAGGGAACGGTGGCTGGGGAAGCTTCCCACTGGGCAGCTCCCTCTGAAAATCACGCAGCCTGGTTTTCTCAGTCACAGCAGAGATCAGCTACCGGGCGGGAGTGTGGGAGGCCTGTCCTTATAGCAGTGGTTACAACTATGAGAGGCGTAGATAAGGGGGAGTCCAAAACCGGGGGGGGGGGGGCATTTATTTAGGGAGAAAGGAGAGATTCAACAGGGACCTGAGGGGCACAGTAGTATCATTAAGCTGCATTTGAATAGGTTGGGGAGGGCAGGGGCTTGGAGGGATGTGGGCTGAACATCAGGGTGGGCACTGTGCTCAGCATGACAGAATGGGCCGAATGGCCTGAATCTGGGCTGTATTTCTCTATGGCCTTATCACTCCCTGACTCAGCCCAGCCTCCTGCCCCATCAGCACCCCGATCTCGCTGTCCCTCTTTTGCAGTTTACATGTTTACTTTTTTTTAATAACTTGTCATTTTATGTATTGTTCTGTTCTGCTGCCACAGAACAACACACTGTACAACATAATTCTGATTCCGAGCCCCTTTCCCTGGATCGCCATCCCAGGAACAGCTTTCTCCTGAATTCCCAACTAGATTTATCAGCAACTATGTTGGATTGGACTCCTCCTCTGCATGGAAATTATGATCCGTGTCTGTCCCACTCCCATCAGGGAGGAGGCTATGCAGCATCCGTGCCAGGACCACCAGACTCAAAACCAGTTACTTTCCCCAAGCAGTGAGGCTGATCAACACCTCCACCCACTGACCCACCCCTCCACACCCCCAACCACCACCACTTTATCATTTCCTGTCAGAATCACCTCATGTACAGACACTCCTATGCCCAGCGTCACTTTATGGACATATGATCAATCTATTCTACGTATATAAGCTATCTTATGTATTTATATTGTGGTTTTTATTATTGTATTCTTAACTTTTGTATTTTTTTATGCTGCATCTGATTGGGAGTAACAATTATTTTATTGTGTACTGGAAATGACATTAAACAGTCTTGGACCCATCTCTCGCAGGTCTTTCCGGACTCTGATATCCTCTCTCACCCTTCTCAGTCCTGTTCAGTCGCAGCTGGAATCTCGGAATTATCTCTGTACTGCTGATCTATGACGCACTCTCTGCCTCTGTACAAAACAGACTGTTGTTTGAAGGGTTCACGGACTGTAACGCAGGCTTGAGTGAACAGAGAATCGAGGGTACGACTCCTCTGTGTTCTAACCCCAGTGCTGCTTTGCATTGATACTTTTAGAAAGCTTCTCTCTCCTACCTTATTTAGACTGCTGTCTCGCCTAATAATAACACATTCCAGCCTGTAATGTAATGGTTCAGTTTTGGTTGATACATTAAACTGATGTTTCCAACTTTAAAAACTCAAATTTGGAACTACAGCTTCCAAGTTCCCACGCCCTGGGGACGAGAAGACAGGGGAGCAGAACTGAAACGTTCGGCCCGTCACATCTACTCCACTATCCGATCATGGCTGACCTCCCTCTCAACCCCATTCTCCTGCCTTCTCCCCATAACCTTTGACACTTTTCCTAATCAAGAACCTATCACCTTCCACTTCAAATATACCCAACGATTTGGCCCCCAGAGTCATCTGTGGCAATGAATTCCACTGATACATCACCCTCTGGCTGAAAGAAATTCCTCCTCACCTCTGTTCTAAAGGGGTATCTCCTATTCTGAGACTGTTCATTGGTCCTTAACTCTCTCACTAATGGAAAATTCCTCTCCAATGAGGTCCACCCTCGTCTTCTAAACTCCAGCGAGTACAAACCCAGAGCCATCAAGCACTTCTCAAACATTAACCCTTTCATTCCTGTGAACATCCTCTGGACCCTCTCCAATGCCAGCACGTCTTTCTTAGAAAAGGAACCCAAAACTGCACACAGTACTCCAAATGCAGCCTGACCAATGCCTTATAAAGCCTCATTTTTAGGACGCCCTGTCTGAGAGGCAGTGGGGTAGTTACCCCGGATCACAGAGGCTGTCTACTTGCTGCCACGCTGAGCTACACACAACCAGGTGAAGCACACAGCTCGGGTGAGGGATGTGTCTGCCTCGAATTAACACCAGCACCAGCCCGAAGAATGCGTCTCCCTCTGTTCTCACCCAAACCGGAGTCAACCCGGAGTCTCCCACACCGGCAGTAATATGCCATCGTGTATTGCTTTAACACATTGATCAGAATCAGGTTTATTAACACTGACACATATCCTGAATTTGTTGTTTGTGCAGTGCCAAATATAAAAATACCATAACTTACAACAAGGAATACAAAATTAAATCATTAGCATAGTAAAATATTGAGGCAGTGTTCGTCAGATCAGTTACTCACAAAGAGCAGCAAATATCTGAGTCTCAGTACACTGGCTCCCCGCCACCCCCACCCTGGGATTCTCAGTACACTGGCTCCCCGCCACCCCCACCCTGGGATTCTCAGTAAACCGGCTTCCCCCCACCCCCACCCTGGGATTCTCAGTAAACCGGCTCCCCGCCACCCCCACCCTGGGATTCTCAGTAAACTGGCTTCCCCCCACCCTGGGATTCTCAGTACACTGGCTCCCCGCCACCCCCACCCTGGGATTCTCAGTAAACCGGCTTCCCCCCACCCTGGGATTCTCAGTACACTGGCTCCCCGCCACCCCCACCCTGGGATTCTCAGTACACTGGCTCCCCCCCACCCCCACCCTGGGATTCTCAGTAAACTGGCTTCCCCCCACCCTGGGATTCTCAGTACACTGGCTCCCCCCCCCCACCCTGGGATTCTCAGTAAACCGGCTCCCCGCCACCCTGGGATTCTCAGTAAACCGGCTTCCCCCCACCCTGGGATTCTCAGTACACTGGCTCCCCCCACCCTGAGATTCTCAGTAAACCGGCTCCCCCCCACCCTGGGATTCTCAGTACACTGGCTTCCCCCCCCCCCGGGATTCTCAGTAAACCGGCTCCCCCCACCCTGGGATTCTCAGTAAACCAGCTCCCTCCACCCTGGGATTCTCAGTAAACCGGCTCCCCCCACCCTGGGATTCTCATTACACCGGCTCCCCCCCACCCTGGGATTCTCAGTAAACCGGCTGTCCCCACCCGCCCCCCACTCCCTCACCCCTTTCAGTCACCATTCCCTCCATTCCCTTCCACCCGATCTAACAACCGTCTCCTGGCAAGAGTCTACGGACGGGACCAAACTTTCCCTCAGATTGTCATCACTTCCACAGATTCCCAGAAGTCCAGTTTGTTTTGCTTTTCATCAGAAAAAGAAAGGAATTTGCATGTAAAAATAATCCTTCATTTGAAGATAGCCCTAAATCCCAGAGAGGACGATATAACCAGAGATTCTATCACCAACACACAACGTCTGTCTCTCCACTTTCTGCTCAACGGCCTGGTTCTCTTCTCATGTCCATGGTTCTGTCTGCAGGTTGCAGACCCCCGGGCCCCTCCTTGACCACACCTCGACACCCCCACTGAGAAGCACGGGCTTGCAATCACCTTCAGCCTTTGAAGGTCCACTTCAGGTTTATTGTCATCTGACTGGACATGTGTACAACCAAATGAAACAACGTTCCTGCGGACCATGGTGCACCCACAAAACACGCATCACACACAGCACGTAAACCAAAATAGTACCAGAAATATCATCCAGAAATGTGTATAGTGCACAGCACAGGGTAAACAGTAAACACTCAGAAGTACAATTAATTAAACAGTGCAGTAAACAGTTCGCTGCCCTCATAACCCCGATGGTGGCAGAGTATTCATCCATCACTTTGAGAGAAAAGACTAACATCGACCTACATTGATGTGACGCCCTGTAGTACAGTAAGCCTTGAAGGCACCCACAACCAAACCCCGATCCCGAGGCGCACAGGGAAATCCTCAGACAGATTCAGTCCTGATGCAAGGTCTCAACCCAAAAACTTTATTATCAAACCACATATATGTCACCATATACAACCTTGAGATTCATTTTCTTGCAGGCATTCACAGGAAAATAAAGAAATGCAATAGAAAATATTAAAAGAACAAACATAAACTAAGATCAACAAACAGGAACAATTCTGTTCCACCCCTGACGATAAGACCATAAGACCAGACTTGGAAGGGGACTGGCCAATTGGCCAATTGGATTGCTCTGTCATTTCATTATGTCTATTCCCCTCCCAATGCCATCCCCCTGCCTGTGCCCTGTAACCTTTCATGCCCTGAATGATCAAGAATGTATCAACCTCCGCTTTAAATAACCCCAATAGGGCGCGTCCTCCACAGCTGCCTGTGGAAGTGAATTCCATAGATTCACCACTCTCTGGATAAAGAAATTCCTCCTCATCTCTGTTCTAAAAGGATGCTGCTCTATTCCGCGGCTGTGTCCTCTGGTCAGACTCCCCCATCAGAAACATCCTCTCCACATCCACTCTACCAAGGCCTTCCACCATTTGATAACTTTCAATTAGGTCACCCCCCAATTCTTCTGAATTCTAGTGAATACAGGCCCCGAGCCATCAAACCCTCTTTATACGAGAAGCTGTGCAATCCTGGACTAATTTTGAGAGCCTCCTTTGAGCCCTCTCCACTTTCAGCACATCCTTTCTGAGATAAGGGGCCCAAACCTGCTCACAATACTCCAAGACAGGCCTCACTAGTGCTTTACAAACCATCAGCATTCCAACCTTGTTTATATATTCTAGTCCTCTCGAAATGCATGCCAACATTAGACCACAAGACACAGGAGCAGAGTTAGGCCATTCAGCCCATCGACTCTGCTCTGCCATTTCAACAAGGCTGATCCCGGATCCCACTCAACCTCATACACCTGCCTTCTCGCCATATCTGATACCCTGACAAATCAGGAAGCTATCAATTTCCGCTTTAAATATACTCACGGACTTAGCCTCCACTGCAGTCTGTGGCACAGCATTCCACAGATTCATTACTCCCTGGCTAAAATAATTCTCCTTACCTCTGTTCTCAAAAGTCACCCTTCAATTTTGAGATTGTGCCCTCTAGTTCTGGATACCCCCACCAGAGGAAACATCCCCTCCACATCCACCCTATCCAGTCCTTTCAACTTTCGGTAGGTTTCAATGAGATCCTCCAGCGCTCTTCTAAATTCCAGTGAGTAAAGGCTCAAAGCTGCCAAACGCTCCTCATATGTTAACCCCTTCGTTCCCAGAATCATCCTTGTGGACTCTCTGCAACGACAACACATCCTTTCTGAGATGTGGGGCCCAAAACTGTTGACAATGCTCCATGCGTGGCCTGACTAGTGTCTTATAAAGGCTCAGCATTATCTCCCTGCTTTTATATTCTATTCCCCTTGAGATAAATGCCAACATCACATTTGCCTTCTTTACCACAGACTGAACCCGTAAATTAACCTTCTGGGAGTCTTGCACGAGGACTCCTAAATCCCTCTGCACCTCCAAAGTTTGAACTTCCTCTCCATTTAGATAATAGTCCGCACTATTGTTCATTTTATCAAAATGCATTATCATTTCTTAGAATTCACCACTCTCTGGCTAAATAAATTCCTCCTTATCTCCGTTCTAAAAGGAGGCCCCTCTATTCTGAGGCTGTATCCTCTGGTCAGACTCTCCCATCAAAAACATCCTGTCCACATCCACTCTATCAACGCCTTTCACCATTTGATAACTTGGGCCCAAGGCGTAGTGTACATTTCCCTACACTTGCCACTTTTTTGCCCATTCTTCCAATTTGTCCAAGCCTTGCTGCAATCGCATTGCTTCCTCAGCATTACCTACCCCTCCAGCTATCTTCTTATCATCTGCAAACTTTGCCACAAAGCCATCAATTCCATTATCTAAATCATTGACAAAGAATGTGAAAAGTAGCAGTCCCAATACTGACCCCTGAGGAACACCACTCATCACTGGCAGCCAACCAGAAAAGGCCCCTTTATAAGGTCCCACTCGCTGCCTCCTGCCTGTCAGCCATTCCACTATCCATGCCAGTTTCCTTCCTGTAACGCCATGGGATTTTATCTTGTTAAACAGCCTCATGCGAGGCACCTTATCAAATGCCTTCTGAAAATCCAAGTAACTGACATCCACTACCTCTCCTTTGTCCACCCTGCTTGTTACTTCCTTGAAGAACTCCAACAGATTTGTCAGGCAGGATTTCTCTTTACAGAAACCATGCCGACTTTGACTTATTTTATCATTAGTCTCCAAGTACCTTGAAACCTCATCCCTAATAATAGACTCCTATACTTTCCCAGCCACTGAGGTTCGGCGAACTGGCCTATAATTTCCTTTCTCTGCCTTCCTCCCTTCTTAAAGAGTGGAGTGACATTTGCAATTTTCCAGTCCTCTGGGACCATGCTAGAATCGAGTGATTCTTGAAAGATCTCGACCAATGCATCCGTTATCTCTTCAGCAACCTCTCTCAGGACACTGAGATGTAGTCCACCTGGCCCAGGTGACTTATCCATCCAAAGACCTTTTTCCTTTGTAGTAGCAATGACACTCACTCCTGCTCCCTGACATCACGGACCTCTGGTACACTGCAAGTGTCCACAGTGAAGACAGATGCAAAGTACCCATTAAGTTCATCTGCCATTTCTTTGTCCCCCATTACTACCTCACCAGCATCATTTTCCAGTGGTCCAGTATCAACTCTCACCTCCCTTTTACTCTTTATATTACGGGAAAAAAACACAGCATCCTGCTTTATATTATCAGATAGTTTGTTCTCATATTTAATCTTTTCCCTTCTTATAGCTTTTTTGCCTTTTGTTGTTTTTTTCAAAAACTTCCCAATCATCCAACTTCCCACCTGCTTTTGCTATCTTATATGCCCTTTCCTTGTCAACCACAGTTGCCTACTCCTGCATTTGAGAACAGCTTCTTCTGTAGGACATATCAATCCTGCGTTAACATTTCACTGCCTTCCTCACCACCAACTCACCCTGCAAGTTAACCTTTAGAGAATCCTGTAAAAGAACTCCCAGGTCCCTTTGCACCTGAGATTCTGGAATTTTCTCCCCTTTTGGAAAATAGTCTGCACTTTTATTACTTCTACCAAAGTGCATAACCATACACTTCCGTACATTGTATTCCATCTTTGCCCATTCTCCCAATCTGTCTAGGCCCTTCTGCAGACTCTCTACTTCCTCAAAACTACCTGCCTCTCCACCTACCTTCGTATCATCCGCAAACTTAGCCACAAAGCCATCAATTCTGTCATCCAAATCATTGACATATAACGTAAAAAGAAATGCTCCCATCACAGACCGCTGCGGACCACCACTAGTTACCGGCAGCCAATTATTCCCACTCTTTGCCTCCTGCCAATCAGCCACTGCTTTTTCCAAGTTAGAATCTTTCCTGTAATACCATGGGCTCTTAACTTGTTAAAGTAGCCTCATGTGTGGCATTTTGTCAAAGGCCTTCTGAAAATCCAAATACATAACATCCACCATTTTTCCTTTGTCTATCCTACTTGTTATTTCCTCAAAGAATTCCAACAGGTTCGTCAGGCAAGTTTTTCCCTCAGGAAACCATGCTGACTGGCCTATTTTATCATGTGTTTCTAAGTATCCCAAAACCTCATTATTAACGATCGACTCCAACATCTTCCCAAACACTGACTAACTAGCCTATAATATCTTTTCTTCTGCCTCCCTCCCTTCTTAAAGAGTGGAGTGGAGTGGAGTGGCAATTTTCCAGTCCTCGGAAACCATTACAGAGTCCAGTGATTCTTTAAAGATCATTACTAATGCTTCCACAGTTTCTTCAGCTACCTCAATTCACAACCCTGAGGTGTAGTCCATCAGGCCAAGGTGACTTATCGAACTTCAGATTTTTCAGTTTCCCAAGAACCTTCTCTCTTGTCATGGCAAATTCACTCACCTTTGCCCTCAGACTCTCGAATTTCTGGCATACTGCTAGCATCTTCCACAGTGAAGACTGATGCAAAATACTTAGTCCGTTTGTCCACCAGTTCCTTGTCCCCCATTGCTACCACTGCAGTGTCATTTTCCAGTGGTCCGATATTTACTCTCGCCTCTCTTTTACTTTTTTATATATCAGAAAAAAAAACACTTTTGGTATCCTTTTTGATATGTACCATCTTTCATCTTTTCCCTCTATATGGCTTTTTAGTTGCCTTCTGTTGGGTTTTAGAAATTTCCCGATCCCCTAAATTCCCACTAATTTTTGCTCTGTTATATGCTCTCACTTGTCAGCATCATCCTGCTTTTAGAATACTTCTTCCTCTTTGGGATGCATCTGACCTGCGCCTTCCAAATTACTCCCAGAAATTCCAGTTCTTGTTGCTCTGCTGTTGTCCCCTTCCAATCAAATCTGTCCAGCTCTCTCATGCCTCTGTAATTCCCTTTACTCCAGTGTAATATTGATACATCTGACTTTAGCTTCTCCCTCCAATCTGCAAGGTGAATTCTATCATATGACGATCACCGCCTTTACAATCTGGACTCTCTAATCAATTCTAGTTCATACACAACAGCCACTCCAGAACAGCCAATCCATTAATGGACTCAACCACAAGCTGCTCTAAAACGCCATCCCGAAGGCATTCCACAAATTCAGCAGCACAGATGCTGTCAACGCTCTGAAACCGTCCAGAAGACTGGGTGGAATTCATTGCCATAGCCGACTCTGGAGACCAAGTCATTAGGTATATTTACAGTGGAGGTTGATTGGTTCTTAGTTGGTCAGGGCATCAAAGGTCATGGTGAGAAGGCAGCAGAATGGGGTTGAGAGGATAATAAATCAGCTATAATGGAATGGATGGGCCAAATAGCCCAATTCTGTTCCTATGACTTGTGGTGTTATGGTGCGTGTTGCTCCAGACAGATACAGTTGTGTAGTGGTTAGGTTATTTGGACAGCAGCTACCGCTGTGAAGCACTGATCCAGAGGCGCTGTCCGTAGATCGCTGAGGAAGGTGCATTATTTAAATCTGGGAATATAAGCCCATTCCACCATCGAGCACATTTAGAAGGAGTGCTAATACAAGAAAGCATCATCCATCATCAAAGATCCTCACCATCTGGCTCTGCTCTCTGCTTGCTGCTACCATTCAGCAGGAGGTACAGGAGCCATAGGTCCCACACCGCCAGGTTCAGGAACAGTTATTACTCCTCAACCATCAGGTCCCACACCACCAGGTTCAGGAACAGTTATTACCCAACAACCATCAGGTCCCACACCACCAGGTTCAGGAACAGTTATTACCCCTCATCCATCAGGTCCCACACCACCAGGGGAACAGTTATTACCCCTCAACCATCAGGTCCCACACCACCAGGTTCAGGAACAGTTATTACCCAACAACCATCAGGTCCCACACCACCAGGTTCAGGAACAGTTATTACCCCTCAACCATCAGGTCCCACACCACCAGGTTCAGGAACAGTTATTACCCTACAACCATCAGGTCCCACACCACCAGGTTCAGGAACAGTTATTACCCCTCAACCATCAGGTCCCACACCAGCAGGTTCAGGAACAGTTATTACCCCTCAACCATCAGGTCCCACACCACCAGGTTCAGGAACAGTTATTACCCTACAACCATCAGGTCCCACACCACCAGGTTGAGGAACAGTTATTACCCCTCAACCATCAGGCTCCTGAACCAGTGTGGATAACTTCACTCACTACAACTCTGAACTGATTCCACAACCTACAGAATCGCTTTCAAGGACTCATGTTCTCAGTATTGTTTGTTTGTTTGTTTATTTATTTAATTTGTGCAATTTGTCTTCTTTTGCACATTGGTTGTTCATCAGTCTTTGATTACACAGACTTTTTGCAAAATTCTGTTATATTTCTTTATTTTTCTTGTGAATGCCTGCAAGACAATGAACCTCAGGGTTGTACATGATGAAACATGGAAGGTAATTTGATAATGGATTACCTTTGACTTTGAGCTAGTGCCCATGATGGAAGGAAACTATCTCCTGCAGTTGACTCTGTCCAGTTCCACAGATCTATCACCCTGTCTTGAACACACTCCCGGGAGAGAATTCCAAAGGTCAACCTCCTCCTTTTCTCAGACTGTAACCCATAGTTGTAGACATCCCAGCAAGGGCAAACCCTGTCCTACATCAGTCACATGAGAATGTTATGTATTCCCACGTGAAAACAGATGTTGTCACCTTCACCTCTCCTCATTAAACAAAACCTCCTTCACTACACTCCCTCTGTCACAGCTCTATCCTTCCTTGGGTAGAGAACACAGAACATTACAGCACTCCCACAATATTGTGCCAACCTTTTAACCTACTCCAAGATCAATCTAATTCTTCCCTCCCACGTAGCCCTCCACCTTCCTATCATCCACATGCCTAAGAATCTCTTAAATGTCCCCTATCTATCCACCCCTACCACCATCCTGACAGTGTGTCCCACACCGTGTAAAAAACCCGACTTTCCTCCAGTCACCTTAAAATGACACCCCCTCATAATAGCCCTTTGCACCCTGGGGAAAAGCCTCTGGCTATCCACTCGATCGATGCTCTTATCATCTTGTACACCTCTATCAGGTCACCTCCCCTCCTCCGTCACTCCACAGAGAAAAGTCCCAGCTCACATGTGGAACGAGCTGCCAGAGGACATGGTAGAGGCAAGCACAATTCTGACACATATAAGACTGTTGGAAAGTTATGTGGACAGAAAAGATTTAAGCTCTAGAGAGAAATAAGCCAAACACAGGCAAATGGAACAGGCTCAGGTAGACACTTTGGTTGGCACGGTTCCAGCTGAGGTCTCACCACGTCTGGACATAACTGCAACAAGCTATCTCCACCCTTGTACTGATATCCTCCACAAGCGAAGGCCACATACAATCAACATTCCTAATTGCAGACACAACACACTAACACTCAGCAATCTGTGTACAAGGTTCCGAACACCAATGCAGTGCAGTCTCTAATCACCAATATCCACCTTTCAAATCAGAACCAAACTCATCACATGTACACTGAAACTACGTTTGTAAATTCACTGGTTCAGCCTAATCTGCTTTGCAATTACTTGGACAAAGACCAACAGACCAGTTGAACAGCCTGTACTCCTGTTCCATACACACCTTCCCTCATGGACAATCCCAGCACTGGCCCACTCCAGGTCTCGAACAGACTGTGGACGCTGATAACATACCTGGGGACAGGTTTGGGTAGTGGGCCACTGCTTGGACGATGCCACAACCAGTTCCTAACACTTGGAGAAGCAGAAAGGCTTTGAAGAGGAGGTTCACCAGCATGCTGCCTGGATTAGAGGGCCTGTGCTATAAGAAGCCGTTGGACAAACCTGGGTTGTGTTCTCTGCAGTGGCAGAAGCTGAGGGGAGGAATCTGATAGAGGTTTATAAGATTACGTGAAGCATAGATGGAGTAGATTTGGTTGAGCAAGCTGAAGCTTTTCCCTTTGGAGTGAAGGAGGGTGAGAGGTGATTTGATAGAGATGTACAAGATGATGAGGCACAGATAGAGGGGACAGTCAGAGACTTTTTCCCAGGGTGCAAATGGCACCATAATTTCTCGGGGATTGGGGGAAAGTATAGGGGGATGTCAGAGGTAGGTCTTTTTACACAGAGAGCGGTGAGTGTGTGGAACTCCCTGCCGGGGTGGTGATAGAGGCAAATACATTAGGGACATTTAGATAGGCACATGGATGATAGAAAACTGGAGGGGTATGTGGGAGGGGTTAGAGTGATCCTCGGGTAGGTTAACAGTCAGCACAACATTGTGGGCTGAAGGGCCTGTACTGTTCTATAGTGTTCCACAAAAGCAAGAGATTCTGCAGATGCTGGAAATCCAGAGCAACACACACAAAATCCTGGAGGAACTCAGCAGGTGAGGCAGCAACTGCCGATGTTTTGGTTCGAGAGGTCGGGGGGGAGGAGGTGTTTGGTATATCGGGTAGTGGGAGCGCTGGAACTGGTCACTGGATCCACCTACTGACACCCCAGCCTCCTAAACTGCTGTGGTCCGCAGATACAACCACTGTCTGCTAAAACCAACCATCACAACGGGCCTGCCCTCCCAATCTCCACGGCAACCTGTTCACTGCCATTTGAAGTCATTAAACTCCTTTTCGGGGCAGACAGTGTTTACAATGGATGATTGGAGAGGTAATGTGTTCACTATCCAAACACTGAATCTTTAATCTGTCCTGGCTGCGACAAAAGGCTGGCTTTCATCGACAGCAAGTTCTACCTGGCCCAGTGGGGAAGATTTTCAAACGCATCAGTCACACAGCACAGAAACAAACCCTTCTTCCCAACTGGCCCATGCTGTTACCCTCTGATATTTAAATCCAAAGTCCTTTCGGAAGTCAGGAAAGAGGCACAAAACGCGTTACTTCACAGTCGTGTCACTGAGCATGAACAGAACAAAGAAAAGAGAAAACAAGACGGGAAGAGGAGCAGGAGGAAGAGAAGAGGCAAAAGATGGAGCTGCCACCTGGTCAGCTCATTTTACGCCCATGGATAAGACATTCCGTTCCCATTTGTAGATGGAGTTCACCAATCAGAGAATTCAAATAATGCAGCACCAGAGAAGCTTCCAGAGCTTTCCAGAATGATACCAAGAACTATATCGTTCTTCACACGAGGAGACACACTGAACAAATGCTTAAACATACTGTGGCCACTAGGAAGCATACTAAACAGTTACATGTAGTTCGTGGCCAAGTGGTTAAGGCATTGGACTAGCGACCTGAAGGTCGTGAGTTCGAGCCCCAGCCAAGGCAATGTGTTATGTCCTTGAGCAAGGCACTTAATCACACATTGCTCTGCGACGACACTGGTGCCAAGCTGTATGGGTCCTAATGACCTTCCCTTGGACAACATCGGTGTCGTGGAGAGGGGAGACTTGCAGCATGGGCAACTGCCGGTCTTCCATACAACCTTGCCCAGGCCTGCGCCCTGGAGAGTGAAGACTTTCCAGGCGCAGATCCATGGTCTCGCAAGACTAACGGATGCCTTTAGTTATAAAAATACTGGCAGGCATAGATTGTTACTCTGCAAAGATAATGATAATTAAACAGTCTAAATTAAGAATCCGGTTGGCAGGGTGGAGATGCGTCTTTACCAAAGGAGGCATGAGGCACTCCTTCCCTCCACTAACCTGCAGGTCACCCTTGGGCAAGGTGTAGCATCTGCTTAGCCCCCAGATCAGGGTCATGTGAAGCATGGGAGCAGGTGGTGGATGGTCGTATGAGCAGCCGGTGCAGATCACAGGTCCTGGTTATGTGACCACTGACGCCAGGCGGTGTTGATAATGGCTGGGGTCACCCATCTTGTACAGACACTGCCTGTGACCATGTGGGTTTCCTCTGGGTGCTCTAGTTTCCTCCAACATCCCACAGATGGACAGGTCAGGGTGAGTGAGTTGTGGATGTGCCAGTTTGGCGCCGGAAGTTCGTGGGCTGCCTCAGCACGTCCTCAGACGGTGTTGGTTGTTGATGCAGACAGCACATTGCACTGTGTGTGTCGATGTTTCAATGTACATGCCACAAATAAAGCTAATCTTTTCTTTTTTCTAGAGGTACAGCATGGAATAGGCCCTTCAAGCTGTGTCACCGAGAAACTCACTGACGTAACCCTAGCCTAATCACGGGACAATTTACAATGGCCAACTAGCCTACTAACTGGTAAGCCTTTGGGCTGTGGAGGAAACCACACACATACAGAAAACCCATGTGCACACAGAAAGGAACATACAAATCTGCCGACGGGGAGACTGGAATTGAACTCGGAACTCCACACCACAAGCTGTAATGGCATCATAGTAACCGTTACACTACCGTGGCCCCCTGATTAACTTTAACCTACCTCCGCAGACAGGGTGCGAGGCAGTTATACAGTGACAGACCCGTCCCCACCAGTACCGTACCCCGGTGTTACACAGTGACAGACCCGTCCCCACAGGTACTGTACCCCGGTGTTACAGAGTGACAGACCCGTCCCCACCGGTACCGTACCCCAGTGTTATACAGTGACAGACCCCTCCCCACTGGTACGGTACCCCGGTGTTATACAGCGACAGACCCGTCCCCACCGGTACTGTACAACTGTGTTATACAGTGACAGACCCGTCCCCACCGGTACCGTACCCCGGTGTTATACAGGGACTGACCCGTCCCCACCGGTACTGTACCCTGGTGTTGTACTGAGACAGACCCATCCCCACTGGTACCGTACCCCGGTGTTACACAGTGACAGACCCGTCCCCACCGGTACCGTACCCCGGTGTTACACAGCGACAGACCTGTCTCCACCGGTACCGTACCCCAGTGTTATACAGGGACTGACCCGTCCCCACCGGTACCGTACCCTGGTGTTGTACTGAGACAGACCCGTCCCTCGTTCTGTACCCCGGTGTAGAAACAGCCACTGGAGAAGCTGTTAGGCTGTGAGACATTGGGACGGTCACCCACTCTCTAGACAACCCTGGCCATTCGGCTGTGAGCACACTCAGTGACAGGGCCACATCAATCCAGCCAGACCAGGGTGAGTGGGGTGGGTGAGTGGAGGAGCTGTCAGCCAGGGACCAGACAGGAACTCTTCCACGCAGGAGCCTGCCCCGGCAGCAGGAGGTTAGATGGGAAATCCGGGGGGAGGTGTCAGCGGTAGGGATCGCCAACGCAGGAATTCCAGGACTTAGTTCAATAGGAGGCCGGCAGCCAAGAAATGTTCGGAAAACAGGACACAGCCCGGCAAACCTACCACTCGATAACTCTGTCCCAGCCATTCCAGATCCTAACTCTCGGTCATCGACAGTGAGTGAGAGAGAGCGAGAGAGACAGCATGTGACAGAGAGAGTGACAGAGAGAGAGTGTGACAGAGAGAGAGAGAGAGAGAGAGAGAGAGAGAGAGAGTGTGTGTGTGTGTGTGTGTGTGTGTGTGTGTGTGTGTGTTTGCTTTTCGGTCGACTTTGGAAAGTATCTGACTGACTGTCAGACCCAGAGCCCAGACAGGTGTGGGGAGAGAGATGGGGTGCAGGAGCTGATGCCGTTTGGGGTGGGGTGCGGTGTGGGAGATAGTTGGGTGTTAAGGGGCAGAGGTAGGTGGGTGGGGGTTGTTTATGGGTGTGGTGGGGAGGAGATGGGGTGTGGTGGTGGAGAAGAATGGGGTGGGGTTTCGTGGGGTAGAGTGTGGGTGATGTTGTCCGGAACGCCGTGTCCCGTCCCCTCCCCTCCCCAGGACCCCGCTGTGACTCCGCGCTGCATTGGCATTGCAGCTGCGAAGTTTGCGCGAAGTTTGCGGACTCCATCTCTCGCTCTCTCACTCACCGCAGACGAACAAGAGCAGGAGGCTCATGGTGCGGAACCCGCTCCGGTATCAAACTTTCCACCGGCTTAGGCTGAGGCACAGGCGCTCCCTCGGGCGGGCGGAGATCCCTCACGGTGCACCTGTCAGCTGGGATCGGTCTGTGCGCGGTCTCTCTCTCCAGGCACCGAGTGACAACGCAGAATTGCGAGAGGAGAGCAGATCTCGCAAACAGCCCCCGGCCCGTCCCACCACGAACACGCGCAAACACCGCCCTGGATCACATTCGCCAGGGATCGGAGTGGCCGCGGAGCGACCCGGGGAGTGGATCCCGGTGACGGGATCGGGAGCCATTCTGCCAGTGGATCCGGGGTGATTCTGGGTGCTGATCCACAGTAAATGCACATTCAGAGTCATTCTCGGAGTGGATCCGGCACTGTCTGTGAGGAGTCTGCACGCTCTCTACGACCAGGTGGGGCGCCAGTTTCCTCGCACGTCCCAATGACATGCTGGGTGGTTGGTTTAATGGACTGTAAATTGTTCCCTGGGTTAGTGTTGGGCGAATTTGATGGGAATAGGGGGAAATGGATAGCAGGGAATGTGGTAATGGGACTGTTGGGAATGCTTTGGGAGATGCCTGGGAGCTGACAAGCTGAATGTGGTAAAGTTTAAGAAGTGTGTGGAAATCGGAAGTGGGAGATGACACTGGTGGAGGTCCAACCCACACTTGACTTCGCCATTTCCTGACCATTGTCCCTCTATGAGCTGTCATGTCTCACTGAGTCACTGAGTCATGCCCCATGGAAACAGACCCTTCACCCATCTGCTCCGTGCCAAGGTGCCCATCCAAATGCCAGTATGTATCGCATTCCTGTCCTTGTACCTTTCAAACATTGTCACTATACTTCTCCCAACCACTTCCTCTGGCAGCTTGTTCCACACATATACCACACTTTGTGTAAAAACTTGCTCCTCGAGCTCCTCAGTTCTTCCCCCTCCACCTTAAGCTGACATTCTCTAGTTTTAGTCAGTGCCTCATCACCAGACTAGAACCAGATTATTGTAGGACCAACTCATGAGATTTCAGCAGCACTGGAGATTCTGCAGATGCTGGAGATGTTGAGCAACAAACACAAAGTGCTGGGGGAACTCAGCAGATCAGGCAGTGTCTACGGAGGGGCAGAAACAGTTACGGTTTCTCCTGGCGCCATCCATGCACACTCCAACATGTTGATCAAGTTCAGCTTCAGGTTAATTGTCATTCAACTGTATACACATATACAGACAAACGAAACAACGTTCCCACAGACCAGAGAGCAAAACGCAGTTCATATACAGTCCTATATCATCATATATTGTCATTTAACCATCCACACGTATACAGACAAATGAAACAATGTTCCCACAGACCAGAGAGCAAAACACAGTTCATATACAGTCCTATATCATCATATATTGTCATTTAACTGTGCACAGGTATACAGACAAACGAAACAACGTTCCCACAGACCAGAGAGCAAAACACAGTTCATATACTGTCCTAAATTGTCATTTAACCGTACACACGTATACAGACAAACGAAACAATGTTCCCACAGACCAGAGAGCAAAACACAGTTGAACCGTATACACATATACAGACAAATGAAACAACATTTCCACAGACCAGGGAGCAAAACGCAGTTCATATACAGTCCTATATCGTCATATATTGTCATTTAACCGTACACACGTATACAGACAAACAAAACAACATTCCCACAGACCAGAGAGCAAAACACAGTTCATATACTGTCCTATATTGTCATATATTGTCATTCAACCGTATACACATATACAGACAAATGAAACAACATTCTTCCGGACCAGAGGGTTCATCGCAGGACATATACTGTAACTCACACACATGACACATAAAGTAATATTACTACAAATAAATTAACAATTAATAAGGCATATTTATGACACGAGTTAAAAAGTAGACAGTATTACATTACCGGCAATTCGTACGTGATGAGACCTGGGTGGTGGCAGGGAGTTCAGTAGACTTATGGCCTGTAGGAAGAAGCTGTTTCCCATCCTAATGGTCCTTGTCCTAATGCTATGGTACCCCCTGCATGATGGTGGGGGGTCAAAGAGAATCTTGGCTGGATGGGAGGGATCATTGACAATGCTAAGGACTTTGTGCACACAGTGCCTCCGACAAATGTCTCGGATGGGTGGCAAAGAGACCCCAATGATCCTCTCGGCAGTCCCCGCAATCCTTTGAGATGCCTCGCAATTCCCGTACCAGATGGAGCGATTGCTGGAGGACGATGCTGCCCGCCATGCTCGACGAGTCCCTGAAGGGGAACGACAAGAATTCTGTGCAAGTGATGCAAATACAAACACGGAACCTTTTCTATTCTGCGCACGAGCTGAAGTCCCCGACCAACATCGGATTCTGAATCAGGTTTATTGTCACTGACTTGCAAAGGTGATATCTCTGGTTTACCGGCTGCAGAACAGTGCAAAGGCATAAGCTACAAAAGACAAGTCCGGAGAAAGGGAAACAAGGTCGTGCCCATGGGTTCAATGTCCATTCAGAATCAGAGGGGAAGAAGCTGTTCCTGAATGGTTGAGTGTGGATCTTCAGGCTCTGGTCCCTCCCCGATGGTATTAATGAGAAAAGAGCTCATCCTGGCTGGTGAGGATCCTTCGTGTCGGACGCCACCTTCTCCAGGCATTGCCTCTTGAAGATGTTCTTTGTGGTGGAGAGGGCTGTGCCTGTGATGGGCCTGGCTGAGTTTACAAACCCCTGCAGCCTCTAGCGATCCTGTGCAGTGGAACCTCCAGACCAGAGGGTGATACAACCAGTCAGAACGCTCCCCATGCTGCATTTGTAGAAACTTGCCAGTCTTTGGTGGCAGACCAAATCAGAGGAAGAGGCCTTCTTTGTAATTGCATCGATATGTTGGGCCCAGGATAGATCTTCAGAGATGTTGACCCCCAGGAACCTGAAACTGCTCACCCTTTCCACTGCTGATCCCTCGATGAGGACTGGAGTGTGTCCTCGTGACGACCCTCTCTTGACGTCCACAATGATTTCTTCGATCTGACTGACGTTAAGTGCAAGGTTGCTGTTGCAGCACCACTCAAACAGCAACCAGCAAGGCAGGGGGCTTTCTGATAAACGAGGGGTATAAGATTATTCGGGGTAGGTGGGGACAGGGAGTCACGGTTTCAATCAGATCAGATGGACCAACGCAGCTCCCCACCTCCCACCTCCCATCCCACCCTCATTCAGTTCACAGTGCGATTGCAGACTCAGCCAGTCCTATCACAGGCCAATGCTCCCCACCGTCACAGGTCACCACACCCCACCGTCACAGGACAACACTCCCCACCATCACAGGCCAATCCTCCCCACCGTCACAGGTCAACCCTCCCCACCGTCACAGGCCAATCCTCCCCACCATCACAGGTCAATCCTCCCCACCATCGCAGGACAACGCTCCCCACCGTCACAGGCCAGTCCTCCCCACCATCACAGGCCAGTCCTCCCCACCGTCACAGGCCAATCCTCCCCACCGTCACAGGCCAGTCCTCCCCACCGTCACAGGACAGTCCTCCCCACCGTCACAGGCCAGTCCTCCCCACCATCACAGGACAACCCTCCCCACCATCGCAGGACAACGCTCCCCACCGTCACAGGCCAACCCTCCCCACCATCACAGGACAATCCTCCCCACCGTCACAGGCCAATCCTCCCCACCATCACAGGTCAATCCTCCCCACCGTCACAGGCCAACCCTCCCCACCATCACAGGACAATCCTCCCCACCGTCACAGGCCAATCCTCCCCACCATCACAGGTCAATCCTCCCCACCATCGCAGGCCAATCCTCCCCACCGTCACAGGACAATCCTCCCCACCGTCACAGGCCAATCCTCCCCACCGTCACAGGTCAATCCTCCCCACCATCGCAGGCCAATCCTCCCCACCGTCACAGGACAATCCTTCCCACCATCACAGGCCAACCCTCCCCACCGTCACAGGCCAGTCCTCCCCACCGTCGCAGGACAATCCTCCCCACCATCGCAGGTCAATCCTCCCCACCGTCACAGGCCAACCCTCCCCACCGTCACAGGCCAATCCTCCCCACCATCACAGGTCAATCCTCCCCACTATCAAGGACATCTTCAAAAGACGATGCTGGAAAAGGCACATCCATCACTATGGACCCCTGTCACCCAGGACGTGCCCTCTCCTCATTGCTACCATCAGGGAGGAGGGACAGGAGTCTGAAGACACTCACTCAGTGTTTCAGGAACAGCTTCTTCCCCTCTACTATCAGATTTCTGAACAGTCCTTGAACCCATAAACACTACCTCATATTTCTCCTTTGCATGATTTATTTTGCAATTTATTGTAATTTTATGCCTTGCACTTTGCTGCTGCCAGAAAACAACAAATTTCCCATCATGTCAGTCGCTGATGATAAACGTGATTGTGATACTAACTCTATGTTCATGGTCAGCGGACATCATCTGGACCGGGGGACGGAGTGGGGTGGTCAGGGTGAAGAGGAACGCACAACCCTCCAAACCCCAGGTTGGTGAGTCTTGGGGTCAGAGGTCCACGCCAGACTGAAGTTCAGGGCCTGGAGATCAAAGTCCCTGTATTGGTAAGCCCTGGGGTTGATTCAGAAGGTTGAAGACCGAAGTTGGTGAGTCTGGAAGCTGAATAACTCTGGTCAAAACCCCTGGGCAGGCCTGGACAGAAGCCTGTGAGTCTGCCACAGAGGTTGGACAGTGGAGGCATGGAGATGGCCTGCCCTGGAGTTGGAGACTTGTGTGTGCATGTGAGAGTGTGTGTGTGTGTGTGTGTGTGTGTGTGTGTGTGTGTGTGTGTGTGTGTGTGTCAGTGTGTGCATGTGAGTGGGTGTGTGTGTGAGTGTGTGTGGGTGTGTCAGTGTGTGTGTGTGAGTGGGTGTGTGTGAGTGTGTGTGTGTCAGTTTGTGCATGTGAGTGGGTGTGTGTGTGAGTGTGCATGGGTGTGGGTGTGTCAGTGTGTGTGTGTGTGTGTGTGTGAGTGTGTATATGTGAGTGGGTGTGTCAGTGTGTGTATGGGGGTGGGTGTGTCAGTGCATGCGTGTGTATGTGTGTATGAGAGAGCGAAGTATGTGTGTGATCTGTGTATGACTGTGTTTTTGTGTTTGTGTGGTGTGCATATGTGTGTCTGTGTGTATAGAAACATAGAAAACCTACAGCACAATACAGGCCCTTCGGCCCACAAAGCTGTGCTGAACATGTCCTTACCTTAGAACTACCTAGGCTTTAGCCATAGCCCTCTACTTTTCTAAGCTCCATGTAGCCACCCAGGAGTCTCTTAAAGACCCTATCATTTCCGCCTTCACCGCCACTGCCGGCAGCCCATTCCACGCACTCACCACTCCCTGCGTAAAAAACTTACCCCTGACATCTCCTCTGTACCTTCTTCCAAGCACCTTAAAACTGTGCCCTCTCGTGTTTGCCATTTCAGCCCTGGGAAAAAGCCTCTGACTATCCACACGATCAATGCCTCTCATCATCTTGTACACCTCTATCAGGTCACCTCTCATCCTCCGTCACTCCAAGGAGAAAAGGCCGAGTTCACTCAACCTATTCTCATAAGGCATGCTCCCCAATCCAGGCAACATCCTTGTAAATCTCCTCTGCACCCTTTCTATGGTTTCCATGTCCTTCCTGTAGTGAGGTGACCAGAACTGAGCACAGTACTCCAAGTGGGGTCTGACCAGGGACCTATATTGCTGCAACATTACCTCTCGGCTCCTAAACTCAATCCCATGATTGATGAAGGCCAATGCACCTTAACCACAGAGTCAACCTGTGCAGCTGCTTTGAGCATCCTATGGACTCGGACCCCAAGATCCCTCTGATCCTCCGCACTACCAAGTGTCTTACCACTAATACTATATTCTGCCATCATATTTGACCCACCAAAATGAACCACCTCACACTTATCTGGGTTGAACTCCATCTGTCACTTCTCAGCCCAGTTTTGCATCCTATCGATGTCCCGCTGTAACCTCTGACAGCCCTCCACACTATCCACAACACCCCCGACCTTTGTGTCAGCAGCAAATTTACTAAACCATCCCTCCACTTCCTCATCCAGGTCATTTATAAAAATCACAAAGAGAAGGGGTCCCAGAACAGATCCCTGAGGCACACCACTGGTCACCAGCTTCCATGCAGAATATGACCCGTCTACAACCACTCTTTGCCTTCTGTGGGCAAGCCAATTCTGGATCCACAAAGCAATGTCCCCTTGGATTCCATGCCTCCTTACCTTCTCAATAAGCCTTGCATGGGGTACCTTATCAAATGCCTTGCTGAAATCCATATACACTACATCTACTGCTCTACCTTCATCAATGTGTTTAGTCACGTCCTCAAAAAATTCAATCAGGCTTGTAAGGCATGACCTGCCCTTGACAAAGCCATGCTGACTATTCCTGATCATATTATGCCTCTCCAAATGTTCATGAATCCTGCATCTCAGGATCTTTTCCATCAACTTACCAACCACTGAAGTAAGACTCACTGGTCTATAATTTCCTGGGCTATCTCTACTCCCTTTCTTGAATAAGGGAACAACATCCGCAACCCTCCAATCCTCTGGTACTCCTCCCGTCCCCATTGATGATGCAAAGATCATCGCCAGAGGCTCAGCAATCTCCTCCCTCACCTCCCACAGTAGCCTGGGGTACATCTCATCTGGTCCCAATGACTTATTTGGGAGGGAGGGAGTGAGAGGGAGGTGTGTGTGTGTGTGTCTGTGTGTGTGAGGGAGGGAGGGAGGGAGGGAGGTATTTGTGTGAGTGTGTACGTATGTGTGTCTGTATGTGTGTGGGAGGGAGGTATGTGTGTATCTGGGAGGGAGGGGGAGGGAGAGAGGGGGGTATGCGTGTGTGTCTGTGTGTGTGGGAGGGAGGGAAGGGGTTTGTGTGTCTGTGTGTGTGTGGGAGGGAGGGATGTGTGTGTGTGTGGCTGTGTGTATCTGGGAGGGAGGGAGGGAGGGAGAGGGGGGTATGTGTGTGTGTCTGTGTGTGTGGGAGGGAGGGAAGGGGTTTGTGTAACTGTGTCTGTGTGTGTGTGGGAGGGAGGAATGTATGTGTGTGTGTCTGTGTGTGTGGGAGGGAGGGAAGGGGTTTGTGTAACTGTGTCTGTGTGTGTGTGGGAGGGAGGGATGTATGTGTGTGTGTCTGTGTGTATCTGGGAGGGAGGGAGGAAAGGGGTTTGTTTTGTTGTTGTTCTGTTCTGTCCTGTGCTGTCTGAGTTGTTGGTCTCTACGTTGTTCTGCTAAACACTTTCGACATGCTGTGTTGGTGCCGAGATGTTTGGCAACACTCGTGAAAATTAATCTGAATCTGACTGTGAATTCCAAATCTGCTCCGATTTCCTTCGGAATCCATCCCTGGATTTAGCTCTCATCCTGCTCATGTAGTTCAGAACATCAGGAATTCCCAGCCCCTGGAGGCAGCCCTCACTCCCTCCCCCCTGCCAGCTACCAGCCGGCTAGACGTCCAGCTGGCTGGCCCAATGCACCTTCCACAGCCAAGAAGGGAAAGTTAGATCTTTCCCTTTCCAGCGGCCCATCTTCTCTGGGAAAGTTTGGAACATGATCCATGCTCAGAACAGGTCCCACATCAGTCTGTCAGGGGCTGCGGGGGCCTCACTTTCCTAACCGTCTGGGCTGCTGTTTCTGTTAGCTCACAGGCTGGGGAGAATTGCCACCGTTTCTTGGCATTCCCAGCACCCAGTAAGGGGGGGTGTTCCCTCTGCTCCATTAGCAAGGATTACACAGCAAAGGACGGTGTGTCTCCGGACTGGAATCAGCCTGGAGGGAACGGCATTTCTGTCACAGTATGGATACGGCCCAGTTCGTCACGGGTAAAGCCCCCCCTCCATTGAGCACATCCATCATCAGGGACCCCCACCGTCCAGGCTCTCTTCTCGCCACTACCATCAAGAGAAAGGTACCCACACCAGGTTCGGGAACAGTTTTATTTATTTAATTGTGCAGATGTACAGCACAACCCTGACAACCCCGATTTAATCCCAGCCTAATCGACAACGTGGCCTAGTATGTCGTTGGACAGTGGGAGAAACCCACACATTCCACAGAGGGGGGAGTGCACAGAGACTCCTTACGGACCATATCGGAGGGGCAGCAGGCTGAGGGTAGCAGACACTAACAGAATCAACAAACTCATTCGTAAGGCCAGTGATGTTGTGGGGATGGAACTGGACTCTCTGACGGTGGTGTCTGAAAAGAGGATGCTGTCCAAGTTGCATGCCATCTTGGACAATGTTTCCCATCCACTACATAATGTACTGGGTGGGCACAGGAGTACATTCAGCCAGAGACTCATTCCACCGAGATGCAACACAGAGCGTCATAGGAAGTCATTCCTGCCTGTGGCCATCAAACTTTACAACTCCTCCCTTGGAGGGTCAGACACCCTGAGCCAATAGGCTGGTCCTGGACTTATTTTCTGGCATAATTTACATACTACTATTTAACTATTTATGGTTTTATTACTATTTATTGTTTATGGTGCAACTGTAACGAAAACCGATTTCCCCCGGGATCAATAAAGTATGACTATGACTATGACTATGAACTCTGAACTCTGACGCCCCGAGCCGTAACAGCCTCACGTTAACTGCTACGCCCGTGTGTTTGTCACCCCCCAACCATCAGGCTCTTCCCTCACCCCATCACAGAACTGTCCTCAAGTCTTCGGACTCACGCTCATCTCATGTTCTCGATATTTATTGCTTATTCATTTATGATCAATATTATTTTGCTTTTTTTAGCCGTTTCTTGTATTTACTGTGCATGTTGGCAAGAGAATGAATCTCAAGTTTGTATATGGCGATGTGTAGGTACTTTGAACTTCGAAATTCATTTGTTAATCATAAACAGAAGTCCTGAAGAAGGGTCTCAGCCCAAATGGAGACTGTTTATTCCCCTCCATAGATGCTGCCTGGCCTGCCCAGGTACATGGAAACAGGTCGTTTGTGTGAGCAATCAACAGAGCAGAGGATGTGCTGGGGGCAGCCGGCATCTCCCAGCACAAACGTGCCCACAGTGCTCGGCAGAACAACAGAACCATCACACCTGAAGCAGCCCCTTTTCATGGCCCCATCAGCACTGAGCTCCCCAGCTCAGACCTTCTCACCGGAAAGACGGTCACAAACAGAGCAGCTGAAAGGGACTGGGCCCAGGAATCTGACCCATCATTGGCAGGAGGCAGGTACAGAGCATCAGAACTAGGACAGACAGACTGGGAAACAGCTTCGTCCCTCAGGCTGGGAGACTGGTGAATACCCTGCCTCCACTGAGGTCTCAGCACCAGGACAGCCAGCTATTTCCTATTTACTCGTGATGCACACTACTTGCATAAAATTATATTTTATTAACTCATTTATAGTATGTTTTGTTTGGTGTACATATGTATTGTGGGCACACCGCGGTCTGGGGGGACGTTGTTTCGTTCAGTGTGTATATGTATTGTGTGTACACCGTGGTCCAGGTGGACGTCGTTTCGTTCGGAGTGTATATGTATTGTGTGTACACTGTGGTCTGGGGGGGACGTTGTTTCGTTCGGTGTGTATATGTATTGTGGGTACACTGTGGTCCGGGGGGACGTTGTTTCGTTCGGTGTGTATATGTATTGTGGGTACACTGTGGTCTGGGGGGGATGTTGTTTCGTTCGGTGTGTATATGTATTGTGTGTACACCGTGGTCCAGGGGGATGTTGTTTCGTTCGGTGTGTATATGTATTGTGGGTACACTGTGGTCCGGGGGGACGTTGTTTCGTTCGGTGTGTATATGTATTGTGGGTACACTGTGGTCTGGGGGGGACGTTGTTTCGTTCGGTGTTTATATGTATTGTGTGTACACCGTGGTCCAGGGGGACGTTGTTTCGTTCGGAGTGTATATGTATTGTGGGTACACTGTGGTCTGGGGGGGACGTTGTTTCGTTCGGTGTGTATATGTATTGTGGGTATACCGCGGTACGGGGGGACGTTGTTTTGTTCGGTGTGTATATGTATTGTGGGTACACTGTGGTCTGGGGGGGACGTTGTTTCGTTCGGTGTGTATATGTATTGTGGGTATACCGCGGTCCGGGGGGAACGTTGTTTCGTTCGGTGTGTATATGTATTGTGGGTACACTGTGGTCCGGGGGGATGTTGTTTCGTTCGGTGTGTATATGTATTGTGGGTACACTGTGGTCTGGGGGGGACGTTGTTTCGTTCGGTGTGTATATGTATTGTGGGTACACTGTGGTCCGGGGGGACGTTGTTTCGTTCGGTGTGTATATGTATTGTGGGTACACTGTGGTCCGGGGGGATGTTGTTTCGTTCGGTGTGTATATGTATTGTGGGTACACTGTGGTCCGGGGGGATGTTGTTTCGTTCGGTGTGTATATGTATTGTGGGTACACTGTGGTCCGGGGAGACGTTGTTTCGTTCGGTGTGTATATGTATTGTGGGTACACTGTGGTCCGGGGGGACGTTGTTTCGTTCGGTGTGTATATGTATTGTGTGTACACTGTGGTCCGGGGGGACGTTGTTTCGTTCGGTGTGTATATGTATTGTGGGTACACTGTGGTCTGGGTGGACGTTGTTTCGTTCGGTGTGTATATGTATTGTGGGTACACCGTGGTCCGGGAGGACGTTGTTTCGTTCGGTGTGTATATGTATTGTGGGTACACTGTGGTCCGGGGGGACGTTGTTTCGTTCGGTGTGTATATGTATTGTGGGTACACTGTGGTCCGGGGGGACGTTGTTTCGTTCGGTGTGTATATGTATTGTGGGTACACTGTGGTCCGGGGGGACGTTGTTTCGTTCGGAGTGTATATGTATTGTGGGTACACTGTGGTCCGGGGGGATGTTGTTTCGTTCGGTGTGTATATGTATTGTGGGTACACCGTGGTCCGGGGGGACGTTGTTTCGTTCGGAGTGTATATGTATTGTGGGTACACTGTGGTCCGGGGGGACGTTGTTTCGTTCGGTGTGTATATGTATTGTGGGTACACTGTGGTCCGGGGGGACGTTGTTTCGTTCGGTGTGTATATGTATTGTGGGTACACTGTGGTCTGGGGGGGATGTTGTTTCATTCGGTGTGTATATGTATTGTGGGTACACTGTGGTCCGGGGGGACGTTGTTTCATTCGGTGTGTATATGTATTGTGGGTACACTGTGGTCCGGGGGGACGTTGTTTCGTTCGGTGTGTATATGTATTGTGGGTACACTGTGGTCCGGGGGGACGTTGTTTCGTTCGGTGTGTATATGTATTGTGGGTACACTGTGGTCTGGGGGGGACGTTGTTTCGTTCGGTGTGTATATGTATTGTGGGTACACTGTGGTCCGGGGGGACATTGTTTTGTTCGGTGTGTATATGTATTGTGGGTACACTGTGGTCCGGGGGGGATGTTGTTTCGTTCGGTGTGTATATGTATTGTGGGTACACCGTGGTCAGGGGGGACGTTGTTTCGTCCGGTGTGTATATGTATTGTGGGTACACTGTGGTCAGGGGGGACGTTGTTTCGTTCGGTGTGTATATGTATTGTGGGTACACTGTGGTCAGGGGGGACGTTGTTTCGTTCGGTGTGTATATGTATTGTGTGTACACCGTGGTCCGGGGGGACGTTGTTTCGTTCGGAGTGTATATGTATTGTGTGTACACTGTGGTCCGGGGGGATGTTGTTTCGTTCGGAGTGTATATGTATTGTGGGTACACCGTGGTCCGGGGGGACGTTGTTTCGTTCGGTGTGTATATGTATTGTAGGTACACTGTGGTCTGGGGGGGATGTTGTTTCGTTCGGTGTGTATATGTATTGTGGGTACACTGTGGTCCGGGGGGACGTTGTTTCGTTCGGTGTGTATATGTATTGTGGGTACACTGTGGTCCGGGGGGATGTTGTTTCGTTCGGTGTGTATATGTATTGTGTGTACACTGTGATCCGGGGGGACGTTGTTTCGTTCGGTGTGTATATGTATTGTGGGTACACTGTGGTCCGGGGGGACGTTGTTTCGTTCGGTGTGTATATGTATTGTGGGTACACTGTGGTCTGGGGGGGATGTTGTTTCGTTCGGTGTGTATATGTATTGTGGGTACACTGTGGTCCAGGGGGACGTTGTTTCATTCGGTGTGTATATGTATTGTGGGTACACTGTGGTCCGGGGGGACGTTGTTTCGTTCGGTGTGTATATGTATTGTGGGTACACTGTGGTCTGGGGGGGATGTTGTTTCGTTCGGTGTGTATATGTATTGTGGGTACACTGTGGTCCGGGGGGACGTTGTTTCGTTCGGTGTGTATATGTATTGTGGGTACACTGTGGTCTGGGGGGGACGTTGTTTCGTTCGGTGTGTATATGTATTGTGGGTACACTGTGGTCTGGGGGGGATGTTGTTTCGTTCGGTGTGTATATGTATTGTGTGTACACTGTGGTCCGGGGGGATGTTGTTTCGTTCGGTGTGTATATGTATTGTGGGTACACTGTGGTCTGGGGGGGACGTTGTTTCGTTCGGTGTGTATATGTATTGTGGGTACACTGTGGTCCGGGGGGACGTTGTTTCATTCGGTGTGTATATGTATTGTGGGTACACTGTGGTCTGGGGGAACGTTGTTTCGTTCGGTGTGTATATGTATTGTGGGTACACTGTGGTCCGGGGGGATGTTGTTTCGTTCGGTGTGTATATGTATTGTGGGTACACCGTGGTCTGGGGGTGACGTTGTTTCGTTCGGTGTGTATATGTATTGTGGGTACACTGTGGTCCGGGGGGATGTTGTTTCGTTCGATGTGTATATGTATTGTGGGTACACTGTGGTCCGGGTGGACGTCGTTTCGTTCGGTGTGTATATGTATTGTGGGTACACTGTGGTCCGGGGAGACGTTGTTTCGTTCGGTGTGTATATGTATTGTGGGTACACTGTGGTCCAGGGGGATGTTGTTTCGTTCGGTGTGTATATGTATTGTGGGTACACTGTGGTCCGGGGGGACGTTGTTTCGTTCGGAGTGTATATGTATTGTGTGTACACTGTGGTCCGGGGGGACGTTGTTTCGTTCGGTGTGTATATGTATTGTGGGTACACTGTGGTCCGGGGGGACGTTGTTTCGTTCGGTGTGTATATGTATTGTGGGTACACTGTGGTCCGGGGGGATGTTGTTTCGTTCGGTGTGTATATGTATTGTGTGTACACTGTGGTCCGGGGGGACGTTGTTTCGTTCGGTGTGTATATGTATTGTGGGTACACCGTGGTCCGGGGGGACGTTGTTTCGTTCGGTGTGTATATGTATTGTGGGTACACTGTGGTCCGGGTGGACGTCGTTTCGTTCGGTGTGTATATGTATTGTGGGTACACTGTGGTCCGGGGGGACGTTGTTTCGTTCGGTGTGTATATGTATTGTGGGTACACTGTGGTCCGGGGGGACGTTGTTTTGTTCGGTGTGTATATGTATTGTAGGTACACTGTGGTCCGGGGGGACGTTGTTTCGTTCGGTGTGTATATGTATTGTGGGTACACTGTGGTCCGGGGGGATGTTGTTTCGTTCGGTGTGTATATGTATTGTGTGTACACTGTGATCCGGGGGGATGTTGTTTCGTTCGGTGTGTATATGTATTGTGGGTACACTGTGGTCCGGGGGGATGTTGTTTTGTTCGGTGTGTATATGTATTGTGGGTACACTGTGGTCCGGGGGAACGTTGTTTCGTTCGGTGTGTATATGTATTGTGGGTACACCGTGGTCCGGGGGGATGTTGTTTTGTTCGGTGTGTATATGTATTGTGGGTACACTGTGGTCCGGGGGGATGTTGTCTCGTTCGGTGTGTATATGTATTGTGGGTACACTGTGGTCCGGGGGGACATTGTTTCGTTCGGTGTGTATATGTATTGTGGGTACACTGTGGTCCGGGGGGATGTTGTTTCGTTCGGTGTGTATATGTATTGTGGGTACACTGTGGTCCGGGGGGGACGTTGTTTCGTTCGGAGTGTATATGTATTGTGGGTACACTGTGGTCCGGGTGGACGTTGTTTCGTTCGGTGTGTATATGTATTGTGGGTACACTGTGGTCCGGGGGGATGTTGTTTCGTTCGGTGTGTATATGTATTGTGGGTACACTGTGGTCCGGGGGGACGTTGTTTTGTTCGGTGTGTATATGTATTGTGGGTACACTGTGGTCCGGGGGGACGTTGTTTCGTTCGGAGTGTATATGTATTGTGGGTACACTGTGGTCCGGGGGGATGTTGTTTCGTTCGGTGTGTATATGTATTGTGGGTACACTGTGGTCCGGGGGAACGTTGTTTCGTTCGGTGTGTATATGTATTTTGGGTACACTGTGGTCCGGGGGGATGTTGTTTTGTTCGGTGTGTATATGTATTGTGGGTACACTGTGGTCCGGGGGGATGTTGTTTCGTTCGGTGTGTATATGTATTGTGGGTACACTGTGGTCAGGGCGGACGTTGTTTCGTTCGGTGTGTATATGTATTGTGGGTACACTGTGGTCCGGGGGGATGTTGTTTTGTTCGGTGTGTATATGTATTGTGGGTACACTGTGGTCCGGGTGGACGTCGTTTCGTTCGGTGTGTATATGTATTGTGGGTACACTGTGGTCTGGGGGGGACGTTGTTTCGTTCGGTGTGTATATGTATTGTGGGTACACTGTGGTCCGGGGGGACGTTGTTTCGTTCGGTGTGTATATGTATTGTGGGTACACTGTGGTCTGGGGGGGACGTTGTTTCGTTCGGTGTGTATATGTATTGTGGGTACACTGCGGCCCGGGGGGACATTGTTTTGTTCGGTGCATATATGTATTTTGGGTACACCGTTATTTGGGGCTTTTGGATCATCTGGAGACGGTAGGAGGTGAATCTTCTGATGGAACATGTGGGTGAAGCATTCAGCCTGGGCCCCACCCTCACTCAGGACAGGGATAATCTGGGACCCCTCTTCTCCCTCGCCAGTTTATTGTCCACTATTTCCTCTTACTGCTTCAACCAGCCATCCCCCAAGAAGCGGGTAATCACAGTCACACACCCGCATTCAGGGCTGTTGGCCACCTGCACCATTTGCTAGGTCTGTAACGTGACCCATGCCAGTGTGCAATATGTAGAGAGCTGGTGTGATTGTAACACAGCAGGTAGCATCTATGGAGGGGAATGAAGAGTTCACGTTTCAGGCCAAGACCCTTCATCTCCTGGAGAAGATGGTGCCTGTGAACATTGTGACCAACGGTGACATCCTTCACACCATTCACATAACTAGTTCCTTTACTTCCTTTACCACTGCTTTGAAACCTGATTCAGCTGCCTGTGATGCACGGTTTAACGCTGTGTTTTCAGGCTGATGCAGCAGTCGGGGTGCTTTGCTGTCCCGGAGGGAGTTCGATGAGGTATTGGCGAAGTGTACAGCACGAAGACAGGGCACAAGCCAATGATGGACTCCATTCCTCACCGATTAAGGCTTTGAGGAAAATTGAAATCAATGAGGAGGAGAGTGGAGGGTGAGTGGGTGTTTAGCGCCATATGCCTGCGTTTCAACGGTCCCTCGCACCCTCTCACTCAACGCTGCCGGAGGGTAGAGACAGAATCTGGTGTCTTGGGCAAGGTTTAATCGATGTGGTTCGTCGCTTGGACTCTGTCGTTCACATTGTGATGTGCTTCTGGTTTTTGGTTGCTGCGGTTTTTTTTGCTAAATTTGTTTGTGTGAACTGACTCTGCAGCCTGTAGTGAACAGGGAGCCTGACTGAACCGAACTACACTGACACTGAACAACTGGGAAAAGACAGGGAGCCTGACTGAACCGAACTACACTGACACTGAACAACTGGGAAAAGACAGGGAGCCTGACTGAACCGAACTACACTGACACTGAACAACTGGGAAAAGACAGGGAGCCTGACTGAACCGAACTACACTGACACTGAACAACTGGGAAAAGACAGGGAGCCTGACTGAACCGAACTACACTGACACTGAACAACTGGGAAAAGACAGGGAGCCTGACTGAACCGAACTACACTGACACTAAACAACTGGGTCATTTCACTGACTTTGTGGTTTGATGTTTTATATTCTGTGTGTTTCTCACTTCTTTTTTTGCCGCTTGAGGATTTCAGTATTTTCTTTGAAAGCGATCCATGGTTTCCTTTCTTTCATTAGTGCCTGTGAGGAGAGAAACCCCATAATTGTATACTGCATCCACACTTTGATAATAAATGTAGTTTGAATCTTTAATCTCTGAATCAGGACGGGAAAGGAAAGGGGAAGAAGCCAGAATAAGAAGGTGGGGGACAAGGGGGGTGTACAGGCTGGCAGGTGATAGATGAGTCCAGGTGAGGGGAATGAGGGTATGTGGGGGGAGGGGGTGAAGTGAGGTCTGGGAGGGAGAGGAGAGACCAGGTGAGGGGAATGTGGGTGTGTGGGGGGAGGGGGTGAAGTGAGGTCTGGGAGGGAGAGGAGAGACCAGGTGAGGGGAATGAGGGTATGTGGGGGGAGGGGGTGAAGTGAGGTCTGGGAGGGAGAGGAGAGACCAGGTGAGGGGAATGTGGGTGTGTGGGGGGAGGGGGTGAAGTGAGAAGCTGGAATTTCCAGTCCTGATGAAGAGTCTCGGACTGAAATGTTGACGGTTTATTTCCCTCTATGGACGCTGCCTGACCTGCTGAGTTCCTCCAGCATTTTGTATGCAGACATCCCACCCTGCAAAAACTCATTTCAAGGAGGTCTCAACCTCATAGCAGTCTGTGTCAATAAATTTGTTAATTTTGCAAGACATGAGATTCACAAGTGTTTTGTGAGACAGCTGATTTCTGAATTCTGTCTTAATGTGCCACGTTCACAATAGCTGCTGTCTTGGTTGATGAGCGGGCATAGTTTTTGCCATTGGTGAACCAGGAAACATTTTCCTGAATAGCTCGCCTGTGTGCTTACACACCTGGAATGGCAGGTTATGCTCATCGATGAAAGATGTAAAGTACACCTCAGCTCTAGTGACCTTCTCTGTCAGACTTTGGTTTTCTGCTGAAAAGAACTGTGAAATACTTGAGCAGCCTTCCCTGCGCTTAGCCTCCCTAATACATTGTGGTCCCTGAAAGAAATAAAAGCATAAGGTGTGTCCTTATTACAGGTGTGCGGCGCTTAATGTCCATTCGGGCAACGTCAGATCGCATATACATCTGCAGTCACACACACACACACACACACACAAACCCTGCAATAATCGGGATCAGAACTTACTTTTTTACATGGAAATGGGGGATTTTAAATGAGTGGTTTAGAAGTTCTGTATCTTCAAGTTTAAGTTTATTGTCATCTGGCTGATTGTCCACAAACGAAACAACCTCTGTCCGGACCACGGTGTAGCCACAATACATACATCACACACACCACATAAAACAATATATTACCACATTATTTAATAAAATGTAATTCAAAATGCATATAAAGTGCGCAGCACAGGTAAACAGTTCGCTGTCCTAATGACGAGACCTCGGTGGGAGCCGGCTATTTATTAAAATCGGTTTTTCTTCTGAAAACGGTTCTGCTTAAACCCAGCCCACTGCGGGCTTCGATGTACCTGTAAGTGGAAGTGTTTCAGCAAAAGAACCCCGAAGAATTTGCTTGCTGCGAGCGTGTTTTTAAAGATATCTTAACGGATGATTTTGGAATTTTGCTCCAATTTAAACCTCGCTCTAATCCCCTTTAAGATGCCCGTATAGGACAGCCTCGCGTAGTCAGGCTGTCACCGCCAGCCTTGGGAATTTCTTTGCCAGGCTTTTGTACTTAACCTCTGACAGTTGTCCGGATGATTTCAGCGTCATTACCGACGGCAGTAGCTGAACTGATGGAATATGGAAGAGAGAGAAAGGTCGATTGTAAAGCCCGCCCACAGAGAAAACTGATAGGTCTACTTAGCACAAAGCGAGATCTAGCAGGATTCATTCATTTTCTTTCCTTCTTTTTTTCCCTCTCCCTCTCTAAAAAATCGACTCCCGGGATATTGTATATAATTTGCGGGCATCAGGGAGCCGCTATCGGTATACGGTAGACTCCCGGAACTCCCGGGAGAGGTGGGATGACTGTGTATGTGTTGCTCTGAATTCCCAGCATCTGCAGATTCTCGTGATGGTGATTATGGATGATATTTTCATTGGTCTTATGAAATACTATGAGAGGCGGAGTGAGGGAGATGGAATTTGACAACAAACCTGGCTAAGCTTCTGAATCAGCATCACCTGAGGTCCTGTTTTACAGGGAATACTGCCAGTGTCTCATGATGGAAACAGAATCTAAAATTGGAAGGTGCAGCCTAGACAAGTGCTGAGGGTTGGGTACAGAGAGATGCGCCAGGCTCTGCTCCTTCCCAAGCTACCAGGCCAGGCCATTAACTTACCGTTTCCAGGCCGGGACATTAACTACCAGCCTGGACAGTAACTTACCATTTCCAGGCCAGGACATTAACTACCAGGCTGGGCCAATAATTTCCTCTGGCTGCTTGTGTGTTGCTCTAGATTCCAGCCTCTGCTGTCCTGTTTCTCGAAGTGTCATTGCCTGGTTGTCTAGTCGACAATGGGACGGTGTAGGGTGACAGGGTGGAGATACGTCTCGCCAAAGGAGGTTCAAGGTGCTCCTCTTCCCTCCGTGAGCCTGCATGTCACCCTTGGGCAAGGTGTAGCACCTGCTTAGCCCCTGATCAGGGTCACGCGAAGCCGTGGGATCAGGTGGTGGATGGTCATATGAGCAGTTGGTGCAGATCACAAGTCCTGGTTATGCGACCACTGACACCAGGCAGACAGTCTCTGAAGAGTATTGATAATGGCTGGGGTCACCCATGTTGCAAAGACACTGCCCAGAAGAAACCAATGGCAAATCACTTCTGTAGAACAGTCATGGTCAACAGGTGGAAGACCATAATCACCCATGTCATATGAAAGGGCACATGATGATGATGGGGCTATGTGGGAGGGAAGGGTTAAGTTGATCCTGGAGTGGGTTAAACAGACAGCACATTGTGGGCCGTTTGATGTCTTACCAAAAGCAAACGTTTCCAGTGCAGACACAGGAAAGGGCAGATGTTATATCTGGAGTAACTCACAATGTGCTGCACCAAGTCAATGGGTTGAGCAGTGTCTGTGGGGGAGAAGGGACCCTGCTTCAGGAGTTGAGAGCAGTAGGAACCACAGTGAGAGTTGGCGTTCCTTAACGAGACTTCGCAACGGAAAGTTGAGAGACTGCAGTCGCTGACGTTCAGCAACGCACCATCCATTGGCAGGTCTCAACCGGAAACACTGGCAATCCCTCTCCACCACAGATGCTGCTACACTCACAGAGTGCCTCCAGAAGGTGGTTCACTGCTATAAACAGTTCCAGGCTTCCTGATCCCGGGAATTCTGACTATCGCTCCCCCTCCAGCCGAGTGTACTTTGCTCTGAACGCCCAGACCTGGCGAAACCTCGTGTGGTGATGAGGTGAGGAGCCCTGTGGCCGAGACTGCCCCTCCCTGCACAGGGAGGGTGGGGTGGATTGTGAATCTCTTTATGCCAGTGAACAGTAACCAACATTGGAAAAGTATTATTTTATTTGTGGTGTTTAATACAGCTACGTGATAATAACTCTCCACTGTAGTGAGAATGAAACAGCTCATCACAAGTAATCTAGAGAGAGTAAATACACAGGGCAGCTTTAGACTGTTAAACAGAATGAGGCCATTCAGCCCACTGAGTCTGCTCCACCATTCCGTCATGGCTGATTTATTATCCCTCTCAACCCCATTCTCCCGTTTTCTCCCTATAACTTCTGACGCTCTGACTAATCAATAACCTATCAATCTCCACTTTAAGTATACAGTATCCAATGCCTTGGCCTCCACAGATTCCCCTCCCTCTGACAAAAGAAATTCCTCCTCATCTCTGTTCTAAAGGGACATCCCTCTATTCTGAGGCTGTACCCTCTGGTCTCAGACCCTCCCACTATAGGAAATATTCTCTCCAAGCCTACTGTATCTTGGACTTTCAGTATTCAGAAGGTTTCAATGAGATTCCCTCGTCATTCTTCCAGTACCAGTCAGCACTGCCTGGGCGAAAGCAGAGAGAGTTTTACTTGCCTAATGCAGGATCACACTGAAGGGGAAAGTAGGGGGAGGGAGCTGGGCGCAGTGGCCTGATCAACTCCCCCAGCAAAACCTCTGCTACTGAATCATCTCAGGATGACCGTGTCCCTGGGTCCCTGAGCACTGGGAGTTAGTGTCAGCAGATGTAATGCATGATAGTGTTCACACTTAGACTACTGTGCTCAGTCCTGGTCACCTCATTACAGGAACGATGTGGAAGCTTCAGAGAGGGTGCAGAGGAGATTCACCAGGATGCTGCCTGGACTAGAGAGCATATCTGTTGAGGATGGGTTGAGAGAGCTGGGGTTTTCTCCTTGGAGTGAAGGAGGATGAAAGGTGATTTGATAGAGGTGTACAAGTTATTAAGAGGCAGAGATCGAGTGGACAGCTGGAGAGGAAATGGCTAATACGAAGGGGCATAATTTTAAGGAGATTGGAGGAACGTGTAGGGGGATGTCAGGGGTAGGGGTTTTTTTTCCACAGAGATTGGTGGGTGTGTGGAACACCCAACCAGGATGCTGGTAGAGGCAGATACATTAGGGGCATTTAAGAAACTCTTAGGCAGGCACAGGGATGATAGAAAACTGGAGGATTATGTGGGAGAGAAGGGCTTCATTGATCTTGGTGTAGGTTAAAAGGTTAAGACACGAGGGATCCAAGGCAGGCTGGCTAACTGGATTAGATATCAATTTTGTGACAGGAGGCAGAGGGCCATGGTGGATGGATGCTTTCCTGTCTGGAGGTTCGTGACCAGTTCTGTATTGTAAGAAACAGTACTGGGAACCTTGTTGCTAGTGATAGATATTAATGGCGAAGGTAGATATAGGGGATGTGATTATAATGACACAGAGGATATTGGCAGTGGGGACAGTAAGGAAGACTGGTCAAGGTTACATCTGGATACAGATCAGAAGGAAAGTTGGGCAGAGTGTTGGCAGATCAAATTTAATCCCAGCAACTGTGAGGTGATTCAGTTTGGGATGTCAATAGGGAGAGGACATGGTACAGTAACAGGTGGGGTTCTAAGGCACGTCGATGAACAGAGAGAGCAAGTTCTCAGGTTCTCAGTTTCCTGACAGTAGGTAGGTAGCGTAGTGGAGAAGACATACAGCGTGTTTGTCTTCACAGAAACTGGGACATTATGTTGCAAACTTTATGAAACACTGGCTAGACCTCACATAGAGAACTGTGTGCATTTCTGGTCACCACATATGTTAAAGGAAGGGTGTGGTCATACTGGAGACAGCACAGAGGCTCACCAGGAAGCTGCTGATATTGCAGGACTTCAGTTATGGGGAAGGATTGGACAGGCCGGGTTTACTTTCCCTGGAGTGAAGAATATTGAGCGGTGACTTGAGAGACAGATAAGTGAGAGGCAGCAGGATTCAAGGGTATCTGAGAGATAAGGTAAGATATTCACACCGAGAGTAGCTGATATCTGGAACTTGCTGCCAGAGGAAGTGATTGTATCAAATAAAATCACTGTGATTAAAAGGCATTTAGACAGACACAGACAATACAATGGGCAAAGCATAGAATGATATTCTGTCGTACAACACAGAAACAGGGCAGTCCGTCCATTGTTCTGTGCTGCTTTGTCAGTGTTTCCCTTTGATATCCACTGACCTCGGGGGGGTGGGTGTGTGTGTGTGTGTGATAGTGTGTGTGAGAGAGAGTGTGTGTGTGTGTGTGTGTGAGAGAGAGTGTGTGTGAGAGAGAGTGTGTGTGTGTGTGTGTGTGTGTGTGTGTGTGAGTGTGTGTGTGTGTGAGAGTGTGTGTGATAGTGTGTGTGTGTGTGAGAGAGAGTGTGTGTGTGTGTGTGTGAGTGTGTGAGAGTGTGTGTGTGTGTGAGAGTGTGTGTGAGAGAGAGTGTGTGTGTGTGTGTGTGAGAGTGTGTGTGTGTGTGTGTGTGAGTGTGTGTGTGTGTGTGTGTAAGAGTGTGAGTGTGTGTGTGTGTGTGAGTGTGAGAGTGTGTGTGTGTGAGTGTGAGAGTGTGTGTGCGTGTGAGAGTGTGTGTGTGTGTGTGAGTGTGAGATAATGTGTGTGTAAGACTGTGTGAGTGTGAGTGTGTGTGTGTGAGTGTGAGATAATGTGTGTGTGAGTGTGAGTGTGTGTGTGAGTGTGTGTATGTGAGTGTGTGCTGGTGTTTCTATCTACAAAAGGAATTCATGTGCACTCTGTGACTCCCCTCAGTTCACCATCTTCCTGCCACAGAGGCCATTGCACCAGGTGGCCCGGGGAACTTCTGAAAGGAGTGAAGGGGAGGGAATGGCAAGGAGAGGAGGAGGGGGATTTGAGGAGGAGCAGGGGGTGGGAGGGAAGGAGGGGGGGGCAATCTTTCACACACTGCCACACTCACCCACATACATGCAGACAGAGGAGGATGTAGGTTGCTGTGCAGGAAAGGGTGGGGAGGAAGGGACAGGCAAACAGCAATCTCGGGCAGAGACACAGGGACTGGGAAAGACAGGACTGCCGTCCCAGGCTCTGCAACGTACAGGCGGGCGGTGGTGGGGAGCAACCACTGCACGGACAGGTGTGGGGTGGGGGTTGTCAGTGAGGGAGACAGGGATTGAGGGTAGGAGAGGGTCAGTGAAGGAGACAGGGACGGACAGGCTTGGGGAGGGTCAGCGACTGTGTGGTAGAGGGAGGGTTGTGGAGTGGGGGAGTGGGACAAGAAGAAGGAATCTGATAGGGAAGGAGAGTGGGCCATGGGAGAAAGAGAATGAGGAGAGGAAGCGGGGGGAGGTGATGGGCAGATGAGGTGAAGAGAGGGGGCAAGAAGGGGACCAAAACGGGGAACAGAAAAAGAGAGAAGGAGGGGGTGGGGAGAAACTGATGTACATATCAGCCGGTTGGACATTAATGTGCAGGTAAGCCTACAGAGGGGAAGGTGAAGAAAAGTTGGTCTGTAATTGCAAGAGGCTCACAGAGGAGCACTGATGGGGTGAATGTGCATCGTATTTTATCCAGCGCCGCTGGAAGAGGAGCCAGAGGGCACAGGTTTCGGGGGAGAGAGGAGAGATTTTAACAGGACCTCTTCATACAGAGAGTGGGAGTGTGTGGGATGAGCTGCCAGAGGAAAGTGAAATGAACGGAACTGAACTGCACGTTCCTCAACTGCCTCAGGGACTTTGTGGTTTGATGATTTATATTCTGTGTGTCTTTTTTTAACTTGTTTTTTGCCATTTACGCGATTTGTTCTTTTTTGTGCGTTGGGTGTTTGATGCTGTCCTTTGCACGAGTATCTCTTTTTTTGGTGGCTGTCTGTGGGGAGACGAATGTACACTGTATATATACTTTGATAACAAATGTACTTTGAATCTTTGAGGAAGTGGTTAAGGCAGGTACATTAACAATATTTAAAACAGGTATATGGAGTGGAAAAGGTTAGAGAGATACATCTGGCCAAAGGGGTTGGCTTAGATGGTAGTGTTGGTCAGCACAGACAAATGGGCCAAATGGCCTGCTCCCACACTGTGGGGCTCTGGCTCCGAGACCACAGGTATCTTGCTCCAATTATCCAGGGCCCTGGTGAGGACATACCTGTCACACAGAGTACAGATCTGGTCCCCTTCCCTGGGGAAGGAGCCACTTACAATAGTAAGGGTCAGCAAAGGTTCACCACATTGATTCCTGCTGCCAAGGGTTTGTCAGAGAGGACAGGTTAACCAGACCACTCCTGTATTCCTCTGAGTTTAGATAAATGAGAAGTGATCTCACAGAAATTCTTTCAGGGCTTGGCAGTGTGGGAGTGGGGCTGATGCCTGTCCCCAGTTGGGAAGGCTGAAGCAGGAGCTCTCTGTCCCAGAACAGGGGCTGGGAGTGTCGGCCGTTCAGGACAGAAAAGAGACCAGGTTCATGCACAGGTACCAGGTGGTGAGTCTTTGCAACTCGCTGTCCGGAGGGCACCCTGAGGCTCCGTCACTGAAGGAACCGAGTTTAATTTGGCATTGTGTTCAACATAGACATGGTGTGAGGGAGCGTGAGTGAGAGAGACAGGGGGAGAGACAGAGAGAGACATTAGATATTGTGATTGAGGGGAGAGGTCTCACTGCAGGAAGCTGATGTTGATGGTGTTGAGATGGATTGCAGAGAGGGCTGAATAGCCACCCACCTCTCCATTTTGTGAAGGGTCAATACGACAACAATAGTATGAGCACGCGGATGGTACGTCACCTGTTAGAGTCATCCAGACAGACAGGATGGACACTGGCCCTCTGGCATACTGACAATGGTGCCCACCCAGGTTAGTCTCAATTCCCTGTGTCCAGCGCGTATCTCTCCAAGCCTCATGCCCGCATGTATCTGTCCGAGTGTTGCTTAAATGATACTATTGACCCTGCCTCAACCACTTCCTCGTTCTGTATACTCACCACCCTCTGTGTGAAAAAGTTATCATTCAGCTCCCTGTTAAATCCTTCCCCTCTCATCATAAACCTATGCCCCCAGTTTTGGTTCCCCTACCCTAGGGAAAAGATTGTTACTGTCCATCATATCTCTGTCTCTTATAATTTTAAACATGTCTGTAAGGTTTCCTCTCACTCTCCTACCTTCCAAGGAATAAAGACCCAGCCTGGACGACCTCTCCCTATCAGAGGTCCTATGTTTCAATAACATCCTCGTAAATCTGGCAATCCTCAAACAGTGACTGAAACTGCAGAGCAAGTGTGGTTCTCTGTCCTGGCAACATCCTGGTAAACATCACAAACTCAAGGGAATATCTAATGTTGAAATTGCTGGCTGGTTGGGATTGCCTGCACTGATGAACGGCTGATTACCGCGCCTTTCTGTTAGCAGGAGCTGAGGGTCCCAGTAACTCGAGAGGAGAAGGCAGAGAAGAGAAGGAGATGGAGATCAGTGTGGCAGCATTGATCAGAGGCCAGGGGTCAGGCGCAGTAGCCGTAGTACTGTGACCGCTCACGGATGTATTCGAGTAGCTCCGACACGTTCTCCTCCAGCGCCTGGAGCTGTTCCACCTTCTGCTCCATCAGTCGTTCGTTTCTTTCAAACTTCTTCTGCAGAGCTGTCGAGGGAGCAGATCCAATGAGGAATGCAGAGTCACAGTGACACTCCTGTCCCCCAATCCAACCAGAGTCACAGTGACACCCCTGTCCCCCAGTCCCACGAGAGTCACAGTGACACCCCTGTCCCCAGTCCCACAACCAGACTCACAGTGACACCCCTGTCCCCCAGTCCCACAACCAGAGTCACAGTGACACCCCTGTCCCCCAGTCCCACAACCAGAGTCACAGTGACACCCCGTCCCCCAGTCCCACGAGAGTTACAGTAACACCCCTGTCCCCCAGTCCCACAACCAGACTCACAGTAACACCCCTGTCCCCCAGTCCCACAACCAGAGTCACAGTAATACCTCTGTCCCCCAGTCCCACAACCAGAGTCACAGTGACACCCCTGTCCACAGTCCCACAACCAGAGTCACAGTGACACTCCTGTCCCCCAGTCCCACAACCGGAGTCACAGTGACACCCCTGTCCCCAGTCCCACAACCGGTGTCACAGGAACACCCCTGTCCCCCAGTCCCACAACCAGAGTCACAGTAACACCCTTGTCCACAGTCCCACAACCAGAGTCACAGTGACACCCCAGTCCCCCAGTCCAACAACCAGAGTCACAGTGACACCCCGTCCCCCAGTCCCACAACCGGAGTCACAGAAACACCCCTGTCCCCCAGTCCCACAACGAGAGTCACAGTGACACCCCTGTTCCCCAGTCCCACAACCAGAGTCACAGTGACACCCGTGTCCCCAGTCCCACAACCAGAGTCACAGTGACACTCCTGTCCCCAGTCCCACAACCAGAGTCACAGTGACACCCCTGTCCCCCAGTCCCACAACCGGAGTCACAGTAACACCCCTGTCCCCCAGTCCCACAACCAGAGTCACAGTGACACCCCTGTCCCCCAGTCCCACGAGAGTCACAGTGACACCCCTGTCCCCCAGTCCAACAACCAGAGTCACAGTGACACCCCTGTCCCCCAGTCCCACAACGAGAGTCACAGTGACACCCCATCCCCAGTCCCACAACCGGAGTCACAGTGACACCCTGTCCCCCAGTCCCACAACCAGAGTCACAGTGACACCCCTCCCCAGTCCAACAACCAGAGTCACAGTGACACCCCTGTCCACAGTCCCACAACGAGAGTCACAGTAACACCCCTGTCCCCCAGTCCAACAACCAGAGTCACAGTGACACCCCTGTCCCCCAGTCCCACAACGAGAGTCACACCTGGTCACCAGTCCCACAACCAGAGTCACAGTGACACCCCTGTCCACAGTCCCACAACGAGAGTCACAGTAACACCCCTGTCCCCCAGTCCAACAACCAGAGTCACAGTGACACCCCATCCCCCAGTCCCACAACGAGAGTCACACCTGGTCACCAGTCCCACAACCAGAGTCACAGTGACACCCCTGTCCCCAGTCCCACAACCAGAGTCACAGTGACACCCCTGTCCCCAGTTCAACAACCAGAGTCACAGTGACACCCTGTCCCCAGTCCCACAACCAGAGTCACAGTGACACCCCTGTCCCCAGTCCCACAACCGAAATGCACAGTGCGATCCCAGTCAGCTGAACAGCCGGTTACCAAGGCCTGCAGCAAATTTCTACAGATGTCTCGTGGACAGCATTGTATCTCCATCTGGTACAGAGAGGCCACTGCGCAGGATCGGAAAAAGCTGCAGAAGTTTGTAAACTCAGCCGCCCCCCCCCCCCATATGTTTAAGGGACGGTCCCTGGTGAAGGTGTTATCTGGCACCAAGGGTGCTCCCCATCCCCTTCCTGTTGGGGAAGAGGTGCAGGAGCCTGAATACGAACTGTCCACAATCCACAATCCACGTACAGCTTCTTCCCCTCCACCACAGATTTCTGAATGGTCTGTGAACCCACAAACTCAACTTCGATATTCAGAATCAGAGTGCAATTTGCTATCACTGACGTAGTTTGTGAAATTTGTTGTTTTGTGGCAGTAGTAGAATTCAATAAATAAATGTACTATAAGTTACTATATGGATATACTATACTATAATATATACACTTATAGGGGTGTATTATAGACCATCAAATGGGGAGTGAGAATTGGAGGAGCAAATTTGTAAGGATATTTGTAGTAAGCACAAGGTTGTGATTGTGGGAGATTTTAATTTTCCACACATAGACTGGGAAGCCCATACTGTAAAAGGGCTGGATGGTTTAGAGTTTGTAAAATGTGTGCAGGATAGTTTTTTGCAGCTATACATAGAGGTACCAACTAGAGAAGGGGCAGTGTTGGATCTCCTGTTAGGGAAAGAGATAGGGCAGGTGACAAAGGTATGTGTTGGGGAACACTTCGGGTCCAGTGATCACAATGCCATTAGTTTCAATATAATTATGGAGAAGGATAGGTCTGGATCCAGGGTTAAGATTTTTGATTGGAGAAGGGCTAACTGTGAGGTGATGCGACAGGATTTAGAAAGAGTGGATTGGCACAATTTGTTTTATGGGAAAGATGTAATCGAGAAATGGAGGTCATTTAAAGGTGAAATTTTGAGGGTACAGAATCCTTATATTCCTGTTAGGTTGAAAGGAAAGGTTAAAAGTTTGAGAGATCTATGGTTTTCAAGGGATATTGGAATCTTGGTTCGGAAAAAGAGAGATATCTACAATAAATATAGGCAGCATGGAGTAAATGAGGTGCTCGAGGAATATAAAGAATGTAAAAAGAATCTTAAGAAAGAAATTAGAAAAGCTAAAAGTAGTTATAGAAAGTATGATGATTAAAGAAGAGGAAGTACTGGCGCTTTTAAGGAATATAAAAGTGGATAAGTCTCTGGGTCCTGACAAGATATTCCCTAGGACCTTGAGGGAATTTAGTGTAGAAATAGCAGGGGCTCTGACAGAAATATTTCAAATGTCATTAGAAACAGGGATGGTGCCGGAGGATTGGCGTATTGCTCATGTTGTTCCGTTGTTTAAAAAGAGTTCTAAGAGTAAACCTAGCAATTATCGGCCTGTGAGTTTGACGTCAGTGGTGGGTAAATTGATGGAAGGTATTCGTAGAGATGGTATATATAATTATCTGGATAGGCAGGGTCTGATTAGGAGCAGTCAACATGGATTTGTGGGTGGAAGGTCATGTTTGACAAATCTTATTGAATTTTTTGAAGAGGTTGAAAGTTGACAAGGGTAAAGCGGTGGATGTTGTCTATATGGACTTCAGTAAGGCCTTTGACAAGGTTCCACACGGAAGGTTAGTTAGGAAGGTTCAATCGTTAGGTATTAATATTGAAGTAGTAAAATGGATTCAGCAGTGGCTGGATGGGAGATGCCAGAGAGTAGTGGTGGATAACTGTTTGTCAGATTGGAGGTTGGTGACTAGTGGTGTGCCTCTACTCTACAGATCTACTGATCTGTACTGGATCCAATGTTGTTTGTCATATACATTAATGATCTGGATGATGGGGTGGTAAATTGGATTAGTAAGTATGCAGATGATACTAAGATAGATGGAGTTGCGGATAATGAAGTAGGTTTTCAAAGCTTGCAGAGAGATTTAGGCCAGTTAGAAGAGTGGGCTGAAAGATGGCAGATGGAGTTTAATGCTGATAAATGTGAGGTGGTACATTTTGGTAGGACTAATCAAAATAGGACATACATGGTAAATGGTAGGGCATTGAAGAATGCAGTAGAACAGAGGGATCTAGGAATAATGGTGTATAGTTCCCTGAAGGTGGAATCTCATGTGGATAGGGTGGTGAAGAAAGCTTTTGGTTTGCTGGCCTTTATAAATCAGAGCATTGAGTATAGGAGTTGGGATGTAATGTTGAAATTGTACAAGGCATTGGTGAGGCCAAATTTGGAGTATTATGTACAGTTCTGGTCATCGAATTATAGGAGATGTCAACAAAATAGAGAGAGTACACAGAAGCTTTACTAGAATATTACCTGGGTTTCATCTCCTAAGTTACAGAGAAAGGTTGAACAAGTTGGGTCTTTATTCTTTGGAGCGTAGAAGGTTGAGTGGGGGCTTGATAGAGGTATTTAATATTATGAGAGGGACAGATAGAGTTGACATGGATAGGCTTTTTCCATTGAGAGTGGGGGAGATTCAAACAAGAGGACATGAGTTGAGAGTTAAAGGGCAAAAGTTTAGGGGTAACATGAGGGGGAACTTCTTTACTCAGAGAGTGGTAGCTGTGTGGAACGAGCTTCCAGCAGAAGTGGTTGAGGCAGGTTCGATGTTGTCATTTAAAGTTAAATTGGATAGGTATATGGACAGGAAAGGAACGGAGGATTATGGGCTGAATGCAGGTCGGTGGGACTGGGTGAGAGTAAGAGTTCGGCACGGACTAGAGGGGCCGAGATGGGCTGTTTCTGTGCTGTAATTGTTATATGGTTATATGGAATATATATATATCTCTATCTACAGTATATATGTGTGTGTAAATAATAATTACAATCAGAAACATACAGACATTAAATTAAATAATCTGTGCAAAAGGAGAGTGTAAAAAGTGAGGTAGTGTTTTCATGGGTTCAATGTCCATTCAGAAATTGGATGGCGGAAGGGAAGAAGCTGTCCTGAATCGTTGAGTGTGTGTCTCAGACTCCTGAACCTCCTACCTGATGGTAGCAGTGAGGAGAGGCCATTATTTACACTATTTATTTGTAAATACGCACTGGCATTTGTGTATTTATATCCACACTTTAGCCTCTAACTTTATTCCCTATATATTTCTTTATAATTGTTGAATGTTGTTCTTTGTTGTTGAACATCAGGGCAAATTCCCCACCCACGTCTACGTACATGGAATGGTGAATAAAGTTGATCGATCCTCATTTTGTCATTGATGGTATTTTTATGTCTTTGAACAGTACTGCTGCCACAAAACAACAAATTCTGATTCGGACCAGCCTCCTCAGGTGGGCTTCAGGTTCCAGCCTCTCTGCAGGAGGACAATGTTTTAACGGGCAGCAATCGACATATCGACATCCTCTGGGCGCTCGAGGGCAGCGCTAACACAAGTGAGCCAACCCCTCGTTCATACTCAAAGCAAATCAGAGCCCAAAGGGAACTCATTGACTGAAGGGCTGACCACTGGACATTGGTCCCTGGTGCTCCCTCTGTATGGCCACTCGTGCAAAGAGAGAGACACCATCAGGTAGAGTGCTGGTTACTGTGTGGCTTGGAGGGAGCCATCCATCCCTCCTACCCTACAATCCTCAATCTCCTCCAGCACAGCATCCCTGAACATCATCGCTCTTCCTCAGCTCTCTCCTCCTGACCCCGGAACTCCCTTTCCGATTCCCTCCACTTCCCACCTCCCCTTCCTCAAAGGGTCATTGAGTACCTCACGGAATCAAGCTCATGTTATCCATCGACTACCCATCTACACTGATCCTACAGAAACCTGTCTATTTCTCCGTTTTGTGCCTAGTGTTACACTGTGACCCGGGTTCAATTCCTGCCACCAACTTGTTGTAAGGACGTTCTCCCCGTGACTGCGTAGGCTTCCTCCGGATATCCCGGCTTCCGCCCACATTCCGGAGACGCAGGGCTCAGTAAGTTGTGGGTTTGCGATGGTGGCACCGGAAGTGTGGAGACAACCCTTGGACTGAGCTGCTTGTTGATGCAAATGACACGTTTCACTGGATGTTTCAATATTCTGATGTGCAGGAGATACAGATAAAACTGATCTAACCCAGTCCGTACCGTCTAATCTGTCTAGGCTGCTGGCCGCTTGCTTCCCCAGCTTCTCCGCCTCCTCCTGGATCTTCCTGATCCGCTCGCCCCCTCCAGCGTCGGCGTTCCCCAGTGCCTTCACTTTGTCCTTCAGCTCCTGGTAACGCCTCTCTGCCTCCTGCAGGTCGTTCTGCAGGCGGAAGGAAGGGGTGAGAGGGAAGCTCCCGCGATGAATGGCTGGTGATGGAGAAGTGGCAAGGAGGCAGGCCAGTGCCAGTGCCTGATTCTGTTGCAGGGACAGTCCCACCCCAGGGTGGCAGGGAAACAGCTCCCCACCTAGCGTTCCCAGCAGGCACACAGCAGGAACTGGACCGAGTTGGGCTGGGAGGCTGCCAAGCTTGCATGACCTGCCCTGCCAGCAGTCACCAGGTGAGTCATGGCCTTTGATCGGTGGGTACTGGTTGAAAGGTTTCAAGGAATATTGGCCAAACATGGGCAAATGGGCATGTTGTTGGCAGGGATGAATTGGGCTGATTGGACTCTATCCATGGGTTATAATTGTACGATTCTCCCAGGAGCTCATCTGGCTCACTGGTGGGATGGTGCTAAGCAGTTGGAGCAGTGTAGAGGGTTGGGTCTGAGCAAAGAGACACTGTTCAGACCACAGGGTCTGGAGGGAACCCACGGGGGGGGGTGTTTGGTGCCAGAGGGTTCCTGACCACAATCCCAGTGTACCTGTACCCATTGGGAACTCCGGCGGGGCGAGGGATGGGAGTGCAATGGGCTGTACTCACGGCTTCCAGCTGCTCTGTGCGGTTCCGGGCGTCCAGCGCCGCTCTCTTCGCCTCCTCCGCCTGCTCCCTGTTGGCGACGGTTTTATTCTGTAGCGCCTCGACCCCCATGAACAGGTTGGCCAGTCTCTCTGCTGCGGCCATCAGCTGCAACTCGAGGACAGTCAGCAGCTTGTTCACCTGAAACACACACATCTGTGGTGAGGGGGCAGGCAGCCTGTAAACCCCTCACTCAGGTGATACGATTATGTCTTCTTTAGGAGTTTCAGGAGATTTGGTACGTCACCAAAGACTCTCACAAATCTCTACAGGTGTACCATGGACAGCAGTCTGACAGGCTGCATCACCGTCTGGTATGGGGGCTGGGGGGGTCACTAGGTCGGAAGGAAGCTGCAGGGATTTGAAGATCCAGCGGGGTCCGTCCTGGGCACAGCACTCCCCACCATCGAGGGCATCTCCAAAAGGGAGCGCCTCAGGAAGTAGCGTCCATCTGGGGCGTGCCCTCGTCGGGGAGGGGTACGGGGTCTGAAGACACACACTCACTCAGTGATTCAGGAACAGCTGAGTGTTTGGGGTGACACGGGAGTGTAGTTGTCAGTGAAACATTATTACAGAGCTAGTGACACGGGTTCAGTTCCTGCTTCAGTCTGTAACGACTTTGTACATTTTTCCTGTGTGCGTGGATTTCTTCTGGGTACCCCAGTTTCCTCCCACAGTCCAAGGATGTACCGGTTAGGAGGTTATGGGTCACATGGGGTGTAATGGGGGGCACAGACTCGTTGAGCCTGAAGGGCCCTGTTACCATCTTGTATCTTGAAATAAAAATAGATTCTTCCCCACTGCCTTCAGATTCCTGCTTATACAATGCTCCTGACAGGTTCCCTGACCAGTCCCGATATGATGCCGCCGACCAGTCGCTGTACGATGCCCCTGACCAGTCCCTATACGATGCCCCTGACCAGTCCCTATACGATGCACCTGACCAGTCCTTATACCATGCACCTGACCAGTCCTTATACCATGCCCCTGACCAGTTGCTATACCATGCCCCTGACTAGTCTCTATACCATGCCCCTGACTAGTCTCTATACCATGCCCTGACGTAGATATCCAGGATGATCCCAGTATTTCTCTCCCCAGGTTGAAATGTCTAAGACCAGGGGGTATGCGTTCAGTGTGGGGGGCGGGGGGAGAGAAGGAGATGTGGGGGCAGAGAGTGGTGGGTGTGTGGAACGTGGTGGTAGGGGCAATTGCGATGAGGGTTTTGAAGCGGCACTTGGACAGACACATGGACTGCCAGGAGCGACAAATTGGAGATTGAGGTGTGGGTACTCAGGTTTAAATACTACGTTGATTTTAGTGACAAAACACGGAAATGGGAGGTGCGAGTCTTGTAATCAACAAGAAACGGTTAAGCATGTACTGGCGAGGTATCCAGCTATAATCAACAGGGGGCTTAGTTTATTTTAATGCTATCACAGAACGAAAAACAATTTAACATTAACAATATTTTACAGAAAGGATCGCGGGACTATTGCTTTAAATATAGTGCAGGTCATTAAGAATACAGAACTTTTTATAGGATATGACACAAGTATAAATATACAGGATTTCGATATCCTGACCCACACTCCAGTTCAGAAGGTGACGGTAAAAAGCGGTTTGCCAAACACCATTAAACCTCTGATGAAGAAGGGGAAGAAATGGAGGGATATGGACATTGTGTAGGTAGGGGGGACTAATATCATTGGGTTTTGCTTGCTCATTTAATTTGTGCGGCGCTACATTGTGGGCCGAAGGGCCTGTTCCTGTTTTATACTGTCTGCTGTTCTCAGGAACGTTGTACAATCTGGACAGTTGTTGTAGTCCTGTTGTTTGTCGCCCCCAAGTGGCCAGACAACAACACAACAGCGGAGTGGTGAGTTACCTCCTGGACGCCCCCAAGCGGTCACACAACATATTCAGGGGGAAAGTGAGTAGCCAGAGGGTGTTAGACCACAAGATAAAGGATCTAAATTAGGCCATTTGACCCATCAAGTTCACTCTGCCATTCCATCATGGCTGATTTATTAGTCCTCTCAACCCCAGTTTCCTGCCTTCTCCCTGTATCCTTTGACATCCTGACAAATCAAGAACTTATCAACCTCCACGTTTAATATACCCAATGCCTCGGTCTCCACAACTGCCTGCAGCAATGAATTCTACAGATTCATTGCACTCCGGCTAAAGAAATTCCTCCTCATCTCCATTCTAAAGGGACGTCCCTTATTCTGAGGCAGGGCCCTCTGTCCTAGAAATTCTCCTCATCCACTCCATCTCGGACTTTCAATATTAAAAGTAGGTTTCAATAAGATATCCCCTGTAAACGCCAGCAAGTACAGAGCCAGAGCCATCAAACGCTCTGCGTTTTAGCATTAGTATACATTGGTACTAATGACACAGGTAAAGAAGGATCAAGGTCCTGCAGTGTGAAAGTAGGGAGGTAGGCAGAAGATTAGGGAGCAGGCTCTGGGTTACTGGTAATGATGAGGAACTGGTGCTAATAGAAAGCATTTAGATTCTTGGGTTTGGGATCTATCTGGGGCAGAGGTGACCTGCACTGATGTGATGAAATGCTCTGTATGGACTGCATTCAGGACAAAATCTTTCACTGGACCTCAGTACATAAGACCAGAAGACATGGGAGCAGAATTAGGCCATTTCATCATGTCTGATCCATTTTATTTCCTCCTCAGCCCCATTCCCTGGCCTTCTCCCCGTAACCTTTGATGCCATGGCCAATCAAGAACCTATCAATCTCTGCCTTAATTACACCTAATGACCTGGCCTCCACAGCTGCCCAATCCTCTATCTACCCGCTAATTTTTGCTTTGTTGTATGCCTTTTTTTTTTGCTTTTACATTAGCATTGACTTCCCTTGTCAGCCACTGTTGTACTATTTTATATTTTACCATTTGAGTATTTCTTTGTTTTTTGGAATACATCTATCCTGCACCTTACACATTTTTCCCAGAAACTCACATCAGTGCTGCTCTGCTGTCATCCCTGCCAGCAGCTCCTTCCAATTTACTTTGGCCAACTCCTCTCTCATACCACTGTAATTTCCTTTACTCCACTGAGATACTGCTACGTCAGACTTTACTTTCTCCTTATCAAATTTCAAGATGAACTCAATCCTATTGTGATCACTGCCTCCTAGGAGTTCTTTTACCTTAAGCTCCCTAAATCACCTCTGGTTCATTGGACAACACCCCATCCAGTATAACTGATCCCCTAGTAGGCTCAATGACAAACTGCTCTAAAAAGCCGTCTCATAGGCATTCACTCTCTTGAGATCCATTACCCATTTTGCAATCGACCTGCATGTTGAAATCTCCCATGACTACCATAACATTGCCCTTCTGACTCGCCTTTTCTATTTCCTGTTGTCTACATCCCAGTTACTGTTTGGAGGCCTGTATCTAGCTGCCATCAGGGTCCTTTTACCCTGGCAGTTTCTTAACTCAACCCACAAGGATTCAACATCTTATGATCCTATGTCACACCTCTCTAATTCTCAGTGAGAATGATAAATCTGTTTAGCAATGATATAGTGGAGGGGTTGCAGGTTGCACCTGACCTGCAGGGGGAATCAATATCCCTGTGCAGAAAAGAAGCCCAACTGTATTTGTCATGTGTACATTCAAACATAAAGTGAAACAAATCGTTTGCCTCAAATCAAATCAGTGAGTATCAGACAGGTCAGTGTGGGAATGTGTGTGAATATCAGTGTGGGAATGTGTGTGAATATCAGTGTGGGGACGTGTGCGAATGTCAGTGTGGGGACGTCAGTGTGTGGATGTGTGTGAATATCTGTGTATCAGTTAGTAAAGTAATTGTCATTGTAATTGCCCTGTGGTTAGGCTGGGGTTAAATTGGAGGCGCGGCTCAGAGGGTTGAAATGGCCAGTTCTGTGTTGTATCGGCAAACAAATAAATAATTAAACCCTGACTGGTGGAGCATTCACCGAGAAGATGCTGGACTGTGCGAGGTGCCTCAGTGGTGGATTGTGAGGTCCCAGCAGGAAATGCAGAGTTGGGATTTCTTCTACCTATTGTACAGGGGAAGTGAGGCCAGCTGTTTTTGGCTATCTCGGACTGAATGATTCAGCCCAGCCCAGACACAGCGATGTGGGCCAGTGTCACCTTTGACCCGAGAGCAGGGTCAGAGAAGCCTCTGCAACCTTAGTAATGAGGTATTTGCTCTCAGCGTCCCCAGCCTGTTCAGTTCTGTACCATTGGAATAGTTGAGGTGTGGCGGTCAGCGCAATCGCTTTACAGCGCCAGAGAGGCCTGATTGGGGATCAATTCCCACCGCTGGCCGAACGGGGTTTGTATGTTCTCCCCGTGACTGGGCGAGTTCCCTCTGGGTCTCCCTCTGCAGGCTCCTCTCACAGTCCGGAGGGGTGGGGTGCTGTACCGGTCAGCGTTAGTGAGCTGTGAGTGTGCTCACTGCTGCCGGAAGCGGGGTCACACTTGTGGGCTGCCCCCAGCACATCCTTGTGCCGGTCACTAATGCAAACGATGCAATTCACTCTACGTTTCAATGCTTCAATGTGCTGTTTGACAAATATAATGAATATTTTAAATCTCTCACAGCAAAACGCCACGGGCATTGAGAAACCAAGGATCGGGAAGCAGGTACCTTCCGGACTGACTCTTCCAAACTGGCGGAACTCTTTTTTGCTGCTTCCAGTGATTTCTCAGCTAAATCCAGTTTGGCTTTCACAGCGTTAATGTTGGCAAATGCCTGGGTCACCTTGTTTGAGATATCCACGGCTTGTATCCTGTAAAGGAGCAGGTCAGAATCTGGCAGGACACCAATCACACCCATCATACACTCACACTCACACACACTGACACACTCTCACACTCACACCCATCACACACCCATCATACACTCACACACCCATCACACACTCACACACACACTGACACACTCTCACACTCACACCCATCACACACCCATCATACACTCACACACCCATCACACACTCACACACACACACACACACTGACACACTCTCACACTCACACCCATCACACACTCACACACACACAGACACCAATCACACTCACACACACACCCATCACACAGACACCAATCACACTCACACACACACCCATCACACAGACACCAATCACACTCACACACACACTGACACACACTCTCACACTCACACACACACACAGACACACACTCACACACACACCCATCACACACTCACACACACACACACACACACACACACAGACACCAATCACACTCACACACACACACTCACACACTGACACACACAGACACACTCTCACACTCACACCCATCACACACCCATCATACACTCACACACCCATCACACACTCACACACTCTCACACTCACACCCATCACACCCATCATACACTCACACACCAATCACACACTCACACACACACACAGACACACTCTCACACTCACACCCATCACACAGACACCAATCACACACACACACCAATCACACACTCACACACACACTGACACCAATCACACACACACAGACACACTCTCACACTCACACACACTGACACACTCTCACACTCACACCCATCACACAGACACCAATCACACACACACACACCAATCACACACTCACACACACACACAGACACACTCTCACACTCACACCCATCACACAGACACCAATCACACACACACACACCAATCACACACTCACACACACACTCTCACACTCACACCCATCACACCCATCATACACTCACACTCACACACACTGACACACTCTCACACTCACACCCATCACACAGACACCAATCACACACACACACACCAATCACACACTCACACACACACACAGACACACTCTCACACTCACACCCATCACACAGACACCAATCACACACACACACACACTGACACCAATCACACACACACACACACAGACACACTCTCACACTCACACACACTGACACACTCTCACACCCATCACACAGACACCAATCACACACACACACACCAATCACACACTCACACACACACACTCTCACACTCACACCCATCACACCCATCATACACTCACACTCACACACACTGACACACTCTCACACTCACACCCATCACACAGACACCAATCACACACACACACACCCATCACACACTCACACACACACACTCTCACACTCACACCCATCACACAGACACCAATCACACACACACACACCAATCACACACTCACACACACACACAGACACACTCTCACACTCACACCCATCACACAGACACCAATCACACACACACACACCCATCACACACTCACACACACACTCTCACACCCATCACACCCATCATACACTCACACACCAATCACACACTCACACACACACACAGACACACTCTCACACTCACACCCATCACACAGACACCAATCACACACACACACACCAATCACACACTCACACAGACACACTCTCACACTCACACCCATCACACAGACACCAATCACACACACACACACCAATCACACACTCACACACACACACAGACACACTCTCACACTCACACCCATCACACAGACACCAATCACACACACACACACCAATCACACACTCACACACACACTGACACCAATCACACACACACACACACACACTCTCACACACAATCAGACTAACAGCACAGACACTAGATCCTGAGTGGGAGGCGGGGAGCAGTTGAGGGATTGGGAGGGCAGGAGTTGTAGAATGCACAGAGGAGAGAGTTGAGGGATTAGAAGGGGTTGAGTTCAGGGATTGGGATGGAGGGTATTGAGAGATTGTGACGGAGGGAGTTGAGGGATTGGGGGGGATTTAAGGGATTGGAGTGGAGGGTATTGAGAGATTAAGAGGAGAGGAATTGAGGGATTGGGAAGGAAGGGGTGATTGCAAGGTAGTTGAGGGATTCAGAGGAAAGGAGTTGAAAGATTGGCTTTGTTGGTGTTGAGGGAATGTGAGGGATTGGGAAGAAGAGATTTGAGAGATTGGGAGGGAGCTGAGGGATTGGGAGAAGAGGGACTTGATGGAGAGAGTTGAGGGATTAGGATGTGAGTATCGTGAGGTTTGGTGGGGAGGGAGTTGAGGGAATGGGAGTGAAGGGAGTTAAGGGATTGGGAAAGAGAGAAGTGAGGAATTGGGAGGGGAGGGATTTGGGGGATTGGGAGGGGAGGAGTTCGGGTATTGGGGGGAGTTGAGGGATTGAGAAGAGAGGAGTTAAGGGATCTGGAAGGCAGGAGTTAAGGGATTAGGAGGCGAGGGAGTTGAGGGATTCAGAGGAGAGGAGTTGAGGGATTCAGAGGGGAAGAGTTGAAGGATTAGGAGGGGAAGCAGTTGAGGAAGTTGAGGGATTGGGAGCAGAAGGGGTTGAGCTATTGGGAGAAGAGGGAGTTGAAGGATTGGGAGGGGTGGAATTGAGGAATTGTGATTGGTGAGATTTGAGGGATTGAGAGGGATTGGGACTGGAGGAACTGAGGGATTGCAGGGGAGGGATTTGAGAGATTGAGTGGAGTGGTGTTGAGGGATTGTGCAATGCTGAGGGATTGGGATGACAGGAGGGAATTAAGGAATTGGAAGGCAAGGGAGTTTAGGGATTGAAAAGGGAGTTATTAAGGGATTTGAAAGGGAGGGATTGGGAAGTGAGAAATTGGGAAGTGAGGGAGTTGAGGAATTGGAGAGGAGGGAGATGAGGGTTTGAGAGAGGAAGAGTTGAGTGAGTCAGCAGGGAGGAGTTGAGGGATTAGGAGGGGAGGCAGTTCAGGAATCAGAAGGGGAGGTGTTTAGGGATTGACAGCGGAGGGAGTTGAGAAATTGGGAGGGGAGGAATGGAGGGATTGAGTTGAGGGATAGGGAAGGCAAGAATTGAGATATTGGGAGGGTTTGAGAGACTAGCAAATTAAGAGTAGAGGGATTGGAATGGGGAATTTGAATCAGGAGGGGGTGGATTTGAGGGATTAGGAGGGAAGGCATTTGAGGGATTGGGATGGAGGGAGTTGAGTGATTGGGAAGGAGGGAGTTCAGGGTATGTGTGGGACTTGAGGGATTGGGAGGGGAGGAGTTGAGAGTTGGCTAGGGTTTGAGTCAAGGGATTGAGAGGGTGTTGAGGGATTTGGGAGAGAATTGATGGATTGGGAGGAAGAGAGTTGAGGGATTGTGAGGGAGAGAGTTGAGGTATTGGGAGAGAGAGAGTTGATGGTCTGGGAAGGTGTTGAGAGATTGGGAGGGAGAGAGTTGAAGGATTGGGAGGGAGATATTTAGGGTATTGGGAGGGAGATCGTTGAGGTATTGGGAGGGAGAGAGGATGGTCTGGGAAGGTGTTGAGAGATTGGGAGGAAGAGAGTTGAGGGATAGGGAGGGGAGAGAGTTGAGTGGTAGGGTGGGGAGAGAGTTGATGGATTGGGAGGGACAGAGTTGATGGATTGGGAGGGAGAGAGTTGAATGGTTGGGAGGGAGAGAGTGGATGGATTGGGAGGGAGAGAGTGGATGGATTGGGAGGGAGAGAGTTGAATGATTGGGAGTGGAGGGAGTTGATGAATTGGGAGGGATAGAGTTGAGGGATTGGGAGGGAGGGAGTTGAACAATTGGGAGGGATAGAGTTGAGGGATTGGGAGGGGAGAGAGCTGAGGGATTGGGAGGGGAGAGAGTTGAGGGATTGGGAGGGGAGAGAGTTGAGGGATTGGGAGGGGAGAGAGTTGAGGGATTGGGAGGGAGAGAGTGGATGGATTGGGAGGGAGAGAGTGGATGGATTGGGAGGGAGAGAGTTGAATGATTGGGAGTGGAGGGAGTTGATGAATTGGGAGGGATAGAGTTGAGGGATTGGGAGGGAGGGAGTTGAACAATTGGGAGGGAGGGAGTTGAGGGATTGGGAGGGGAGAGAGCTGAGGGATTGGGAGGGGAGAGAGCTGAGGGATTGGGAGGGAGAGAGTTGATAGATTGGGAAGGAGTTAATGGATTGAGAGCGGAGAGAATTGAGGGATAGGGAAGGGAGGGAGTTGAGGAATTGAGAGGGAGTTGAGGGTTTCGGAGGGAAGGAGTTGAGGGATCGACAAGGGAATTGAGCAATTGGTAGGGAAGCAGTTGTTGGATTGGGCAGCAGAGGGATGAATTGAATGAATGGGAGGAAGTTGAGGGATTGACAGAGGAGGAGTTGACGGATCGGGAAGGAGAAAGTGAGGGACTGGGAAAGAGGAGGTTGAGGTATTGGGATGAGAGGGAGTTGAGGGTTTGGAAGGGGAGTAGTTGAAAGAATGGGAAGAGAGGGAGTTGAGGGATTTGGAGGGGGTCACTCCTGGCCTCCTTAATCCCCTTCATATTCTCCTCTTTTGTTCTCTTCAGCCTCCTCCCCTCAATTCTCTTTTCCTACTCCCAACCATAACAACACTCGCTCTCCATTCCACTCTCCCTTCTCCACATCCCCGCTCTCACCCCTCACCACACCCTCCGTTCCTCGGTCGCTCCCCCGCACTAACTTCACTTTCTCTGCCCGCTTGCTGAGCTTCTGCGCCACCTGGAGGTTCTTCATGGTGCTGTTGAGAACAGCATCCACGTCCGTCACACGTCCCAGCATGTCTCTGATCTGCTGCATGATCTTCTGCAGGTCGAGTGGGGTGGCTGGTATGGAGATACTCAACACCATGTTGGCCACCAACTCAATGCTCTCAGGGTCGGCACCCTCCTCTGAAACATAACCAACCTCCTCCCATGAGTGATCAGACACCCTGGCACTGCCCCCCCCCCCCCACTGCACACCACTCAAACACAACCTATCCCTACTCCACCAGTGATGAGAGACCACGGCTACACTCACCCCCCGAGAGTGTGCGATGGGACGGTGTGGAGTGAGTTTCACCCTGTGTCTGACCCCAGGAGTGAGTGATGGGACGGTGTGGAGGGACCTTCACTCTCTGTCTGACCCCGGGAGTGCGTGACGGGACAGTGTGGAGGGAGCTTCACTCTGTGTCTGACCCCAGGAGTGTGTGATGGGACGGTGTGGAGGGAGTTTCACTCTGTGTCTGACCCCGGGAGTGTGTGATGGGACGGTGTGGAGGGAGTTTCACTCTGTGTCTGACCCCGGGAGTGTGTGATGGGACGGTGTGGAGGGAGTTTCACTCTGTGTCTGACCCCGGGAGTGTGTGATGGGACGGTGTGGAGGGAGTTTCACTCTGTGTCTGACCCCGGGAGTGTGTGATGGGACGGTGTGGAGGAAGATTCACTCTGTGTCTGACCCCGGGAGTGTGTGACGGGACAGTGTGGAGGGAGTGTGTGACGGGACGGTGTGGGGGGAGTGTGTGACGGGTCGGTGTGGAGGGAGTGTGTGACGGGACGGTGTGGGGGGAGTGTGTGATGGGACGGTGTGGGGGAGTGTGTGTGATGGGACGGTGTGGGGGGAGTGTGTGATGGGACGGTGTGGGGGAGTGTGTGTGATGGGACGGTGTGGAGGGAGTGTGTGACGGGACGGTGTGGAGGGAGCGTGTGACGGGACGGTGTGGAGGGAGTGTGTGATCAGTCGGTGTGGGGGGAGTGTGTGATGGGACGGTGTGGAGGGAGATTCACTCTGTGTCTGACCCCGGGAGTGTGTGATGGGACGGTGTGGGGGAGTGTGTGATGGGACGGTGTGGAGGGAGTGTGCGATGGGACGGTGTGGGGGGAGTGTGCGATGGGACGGTGTGGAGGGAGTGTGTGACGGGACTGTGTGGGGGAGTGTGTGATGGGACGGTGTGGAGGGAGTGTGTGATGGGACGGTGTGGAGGGAGTGTGTCATGGGACGGTGCGGAGGGAGTGTGTGATGGGACGGTGTGGAGGGAGTGTGTGATGGGTCGGTGTGGAGGGAGTGTATGATGGGATGGTGCAGGGGGAGTGTGTGATGGGACGGTGTGGGGGAGTGTGTGATGGGTCGGTGTGGAGTGAGTGTGTGATGGGACGGTGTGGAGGGAGTGTGTGATGGAACGGTGTGGGGGGAGATTCACTCTGTGCACTAACAGTTTTAACTTTATTTTGAAGTGAGCTCACCATTGAGAAAATCCTTTATGGACTTGATGAATCTGTGAAGATCGGCCACGGTGCTGTTGATGAGATGTTTTGCGGCTGTGGCCTTGTCTAGCGCCTCTGTTGCTTGGGTCTTGGCTTGTTCTGCACGATGCTGAGCATCCTGGATCTGTGGGATGTGTGTGCACTGCTCTGTCACTGAGGCTGTGAGCAGAAGTCCAGCTCCCAGGTAACGCATGTCCCCCAGCCACACCCAGAAACTCAGCCATGTCCCCCCACCTTCAACCACTCTGGAAACAGAATCCTGACAGTCTTTGTTCCTCTTCTCAACTCTCTGCCCTTCCCTAGACACTCCCCCGTTTCCTTCACTCGCCTTCCTCCCCTACTTCCCCTCCAGTCTCTCCCTGCTCATTTCCCAACATCTCCCTCTTTCCTCTCTCCTCACCATCTCTCCCCTCCCTCCCTTCCACCATCTCCACATCTCTCCCCTCCCTCCCTCCCCTCCATCTCCACGTCTCTCCCCTCCCTCCCTCTCCACATCTCTCCCCTCCCTCCCTCCCCTCCATCTCCACCATCTCTCCCCCCTTCCCTCTCCACATCTCTCCCCTCCCTCCCTCCATCTTCACATCTCTCCCCTCCCTCCCTTCCATCTCCACATCTCTCCCCCCCTTCCATCTCCACGTCTCCCCTCCCTCCCCTCCATCTCCACATGTCTCCCCTCCCTCCCCTCCATCTCCACATCTCTCCCCTCCCTCCCTCCCCTCCATCTCCACCATCTCTCACCTCCCTCCCTCCCCTCCATCTCCACATCTCTCCCCTCCCTCCCTCTCCACATCTCTCCCCTCCCTCCCTCCATCTTCACATCTCTCCCCTCCCTCCCTTCCATCTCCACATCTCTCCCCTCCCTCCCCTCCATCTCCACATGTCTCCCCTCCCTCCCCACCATCTCCACATGTCTCCCCTCCCTCCCCACCATCTCCACATCTCTCCCCTCCCTCCCCACCATCTCCACATCTCTCCTCTCACTCCCTTCCACCATCTCCACATCTCTCCCCTCCCTCCCCTCCATTTCCACATCTCTCCCCTCCCTCCCTCCATCTCCACATCTCTCCCCTCCCTCCCTTCCACCATCTCCACATCTCTCCCCTCCATCTCCACCATCTCCACATCTCTCCCCTCCCTCCCCTCCATCTCCACATCTCTCCCCTCCCTCTCCACCATCTCCACATCTCTCCCCTCCCTCCCTTCCATCTCCACATCTCTCCCCTCCCTCCCTCCCCTTCCCTCCATCCGCTCCACCGTCTCTCCAACAGCAACCTCCCTCCCCTACCTCTTGCGCGAGGGTTCGAAGCTGATGCTCTTGGTTCTGTAGAGCCCGGCTGGTGTTGTCTGATCTCCGCTGCGCCTCATCAGCCCAGGTGAGGACTCCCCCACAGCCCGGACCTCCGCACTTTCGCTCGCCCCAGTCGTTCTGACAGTTGGCGCCTCCGCAGGGGTCTGAGGAGCAGGTCAAGCCAGCGGTCGATCCACACACCTGGAGCAGGTAACAGTGTGTGGTAGCAGGTAGAAAGATAAATACCACCCGACTGGAAAGATACCACCCCGGCTGGAAAGACAGCCCCCCCCCCCCCGAGGGCTCCCCCTCCTCCGGCGGTGGTATTGATATACTGGCTTAGATCAGAGTCCTTTTCGCAGGGTGGAAATGGCTAATACGAAGGGGCATAATTTTTAGGAGACTGGAGCAAAGTATTAGCAGGGGATATCAGAGGCACGTTTTTCACACAGAGAGTAGTGGTGGCTAACATTCGGCCGGGGTTGCTGGTGACAGAGGCAGGTACATTTGGAGCATTTGAGTCTCTCCGGTACAGGCACATGGATGAAAGAGAAATGGAGGGCTGTGTGTGGACTCTCTCCATTGTCAGATGTGGCACAGAAACATGCACACAGACACACAGATACACACACACACACTCACATACACACATACAGAGACAGACAGACACATATGCACTCACAAACACACACACTCACACCCACACAGATATACACACTCATACTGACCCACGCACAGACAGACAGACAGACACACACACACACACACACACACACACAGATACACACACAAAGATCAGTGGATTACACTGACACTGAACGGGAGTTGAATCTCTGACCTTCTTATTGATGTTGTCCACTGACAAATCTTCTACCACCATCGATAGATCCTTCAGCCGTTTGCCCTGAGCTGCCATGGCCTTCCTGAAGTTGCTCTCCCGTTGCTGGAGCAGATCCTCCACCTGTGCGTTTGTCTTTGCCGAGTCCCCCACCAGGCTGCCTCTGCCCCAGACTGTCCTATTCATCTCTTGCTCTGCCTCGCGTGACACCTGGTAGGAGGCCTGGATGGCATCGTACAGCTCTGCAAACACCAGGCATTAGACATTACCACCATCTCATTACTACCATCCGGGAGGAGGAACAGGAACATCAGGACTCACACGCAACCATTCAGGAACAGCTTCTTTCCATCTGGAAAAAAGGAAGGGGCTGGAGGAACAGCAAGGATTTGATGGAGTGAATTATCTTTCCTGGTATTGTTAGAGAGGGTCCACAGGAGGTTCATTAGAATGATCCTGGAAATGAAAGGGTTAACATACAAGGAGCATTTGATCCTCTGGGCCTGTACTCGCTGGATTTCAGAAAGTTGAGGGCCTATCTCATTGAAACCATCAAATACTGAAAGACTTTGTCAGGGTGGATGTGGAAAGGACGTTTCCCATAGCGAGTGAGTCCAAGACCAGAGGACACAGATACAGTGGATGTGGAGAGGATGTTTCCTGTGGTGGGGGAGTCTAAGACCCGAGGACACAGATAGAGTGGATGTGGAGAGGATGTTTCCTGTGGTGGGGGAGTTGAGGACCAGAGGACACAGATAGAGTGGATGCGGAGAGGATGTTTCCATGGTGGGGGAGTCTAAGACCAGAGGACACAGATAGAGTGGATGTGGAGAGGATGTTTCCATGGTGGGGGAGTTGAGGACTAGAGGACACAGATGGAGAGGATGTGGAGAGGATGTTTCCCATAGCGAGTGAGTCCAAGACCCGAGGGCACAGCCTCAAAATGGAGGGACGTCCATTCAGAACAGAGATGAGGGGAAATTCCATCAGCCCGAGGGTGGTGAATCTGTGGAATTCATTGCCACAGGCGGCTGTGGAGGCCAAGTCTTTACCCACGAGGTGTTGCACCAAAGGACAGTGGGATGGGAATTGTGGAATGAGCCAGGGCATAGAGGGAGACCAACCAAACTCTCATAGAGTTGTCTCATACAGTATGGAGACAAGCCCTTCAGTCTGACTGCACCATGCTGTCCAATATTTCGGTCTCCCTAGTCCCATCTTCCCACATGTGGCCCATGTCCCTCTATCCATTTACTGTCCATCTGTACGTTACATGTTGTTATTCCACCTGCCTGAATAACTTCCTCGGGCAGCTGGTTCCATATATTCAAAACCCTCTGTCTGTGTGAAGAAGTTACCTCTCAGGTTCCGATCAAATCTCTCCCCCATCAGCTTGAACCCGCTCACGATTCCCCGGCCCTAGGTAAAAGACTGTCTATATCCCTCATGACCTTGTATGCTCTATATGGTCACCCCTCCAGTCTCCTATGTATATACCAGTGAATAAAGTCCCAACCTGCTCAACTCTCTCCATAACGCAGGCCCCCAAGTCCTGGCAACATCCTTGTAAATCTGCTCTGCTCCCTTTCCATTTTAATGGCATCTTTCCTAAAGCAGGGTGACCAGAACGGAACACAATATTCCAAATGTGCCCTCACCATCGTCTGAATAACTGTAACGTCACACCCCATCCCCTGACTGACGAAGGGCAGCGTGCCAAACGTGATGGGAGGTACACGGCTGGTTGGGTGTTGCAACAACCTGGCACTCAACATCAGTAAGACCGAGGAACGGGTTGTGGGCTTCAGGAGAGGGAAGTTGAGGGAACACACCCCAGTCCTCACTGAAGGATAGGAAGTGGAAGGGGAGAGCAGTTTCAGGTTCCTGGGTGTCAGCATCCCTGAAGACCGATCCTGCGCCCAACATACTAATGGAATTGCAATCAAGGCTTGCCAAGTGCCTCTGTTTCATGAGGAGTCTGGGGAGGTTTGCAATATCACCAAAGAACCTAGCAAATTTCTACCAGCGTACCATGGACAGCATTTTGACCGGCTGTATCATTGACTGGTATGGAGGAGCAGGTTGACACTTCCATTGTATCCTAGATAAGGGCAGACCACAGTTTGTGCAGCTTCAGAGCTGTGTGTCAGACATGGCTATAAACACACTGAGACCCCACAGGGGACTGTATTGGCTCCCTTCCTGTTTACCCTGTACACCTCGGACTTTAGATACAACACTGAATCACGTCATCTGCAGAAATTCTCTAATGACTTAGGATAGTTGGGTGTATAAAGGGAGGATGGGAGGATGGATACAGGGCCCTGGTGGAAGACTTTGTCAAATGGTGCAAGCTGAATCATCTGCAGCTCAACATCAGTCAGACAAAGGAGATGGTGATGGACTTTAGTTAGACTAAGCCTGCACTGCTCCCTGTTACTATTGGTGGTGAAGACGTGGATGTGGTGAGGACCTACAAGTACCTGGGGGTGCACTTGGATGACAGACTTGAGTGGAGCACCAACACAGGGGCTGTGTACACGAAGGGCCAGAGTTGTCTTTACTTCCTGAAGATACTGAGGTCCTTTGGAGTATGCAGGCCTCTCCTTCACATGTTCTACCAGTCTATTGTCTATTTTGTGAGGATGTGACTAAACACATTGATGAAGGTAGAGCCATAGATGTAGTGTATATGGATTTTAGCAAGGCATTTGATAAGGTACCCCATGCAAGGCTTATTGAGAAAGTAAGGAGGCATGGGATCCAGAACTGACTTGCCCACAGAAGGCAAAGAGTGGTTGTAGACGGGTCATATTCTGCATGGTCGGTGACCAGTGGTGTGCCTCAGGGATCTGTTCTGGGACCCCTACTCTTTGTGATGTTTATAAATGACCTGGATGAGGAAGTGCAGGGATGGGTTAGTAAATTTGCTGATGACACAAAGGTTGGGGGTGTTGTGGATAGTGTGGAGGGCTGTTAGAGGTTACACTGGGACATTGATAGGATGCAAAACTGGGCTGAGAAGTGGCAGATGGAGTTCAACCCAGGTAAGTGTAAGGTTGCTCATTTTGGTAATCTAGATATGATGGCAGAATATAGCATTGATGCTAAGACTCTTGGCATTGTGGAGGATCAGAGGGATCTTGGGGTCCAAGTCCATAGGACACTCAAATCTGCTGACTATGTGGTTAAGAAGGCATATGGTGCATTGGCCTTCATCAACCGTGGGATTGAGTTTAAGAGATGAGAGGTAATGTTGCAGCTATATAGGACCCTGGTCAGACTCCACTTGGAGTACTGTGCTCAATTCTGGTCACCTCACTACAGGAAGGATGTGGAAACCATAGAAAGGGTGCAGAGAAGATTTACAAAGATGTTGCTTGGATTGGGGAACATGCCTTATGAGAATAGGTTGAGTGAACTCGGCCTTTTCTCCTTGGAGCGACAGAGGATGAGAGGTGACCTGGTAGAAGTGTATAAGATGATGAGAGGCATTGATCGTGTGGATAGTCAGAGGCTCTTCCCCAGGGCTGAAATGGATTGCACGAGAGGGCATAGTTTTAAGGTGCTTGGAAGCAGGTACAGAGGAGATGTCAGGGGTAAATTTTTTATGCAGAGAGTGGTGAGTGCGTGGAATGGGCTGCCAGTGGCGGTGAAGGCGGAAACGACAGGGTCTTTTAAGAGACTCCTGGGTGGCTACATAGAGCTCAGAAAAATAGAGGGCTATGGCTAAAGCCTAGGTAGTTCTAAGGTAGGAACATGTTCAGCACAGCTTTATGGGCTGAAGGGCCTGTATTGTGCTGTATGTTTTCTATGTTCTCTGTTCTAGAACAATCTTCTATGCGGTGGTGTACTGGAACAATGGTATTAACACGGATAGTACCAACAGGCTCAATAAACTGATTAGAAAGGCCGGCTCTGTTATAGGAGTCAAACTGGACACACTGGAGGCTGTGGTAGAACAATCATCCCGACGGAAAATGCTGGCAATTCTGGACAATGTTTCTTATTCACCTTGGCTGAACAGAGGAGCACTTTTAGTAACAGACTAAGACAACTGTGCTGCTCTAAAGAGCGCTATGTGAGGTCATTCTTACCCTCGGCCATTAGGCTCTATAATGAGTCAACCTGTAGCCGGGGAAATTATGACACCCTCCTGTTAGACTGTTTGAGGTAACTTATTTTTTATTCTTTCTTGCTTCTCTTCTAAAATTTCTATATCTGTGCACATGTAATGCTACTGTGGCTCTGTAATTTCCTTTGGGATCAATAAAGTATCTATCTATCTTAATCTATGACCTCTGGTTGTAGTTCCACTCAACCTCAGAGAATGCTTGTATTAACCCCTATCTATACCCCTCATAATTTTGTATGTCTCTATCAAATCTGCTCTCAATCTTTGACGTTCCAAGGAATAAAGTCCTAGCCTTGCATGGGGAACCTCATCAAATGCCTTACTGAAATCCATACACACTACTCTACCTTTATCTATATGTTTTGTTACTGATGTCAGGCTCAGTGGCCTATAATTTTCTGGTTTATTTTTAGAGCCTTTCATTAGTACCTACATGGACCACAACCTCTGGCTGTTCACCCTCCCACTTAAGGATGCTGAGGACTCGATCAGAGATGTCCCTGACCCTGGCACCCAGGAGGCAACATACCATCAGGGAAACACGTTCTCACCCACAGAACCACATTTCTGTTCCCCTAACTAATGAATCCCCTATCACCACAGCATTCCCCTTCTCCCTCCCTTCCCTTCTGAGTTGCAGGGTCAGACTCAGTCCCAGAGACCTGACCGCTGTGACTTTCCTCTGCTAGGCCATCCTCCCCCCGACAGTATCCAAAGTGATATACCCGTTGTTGAGGGGGATGGCCATAGGGGTACTCAGCACTGGCCCCTTAACCCCTTTCCCCTTCCTGACTGTCACTCAGCTTCCTGTGTCCTGCACCTTGGTGTAACCAGTTATCCCTGTGTCCTGTCTATTACCCCCTCGGCCTCCGGAATGATCTGGAGTTCATCCAGTTCCAGCTCCAACTCCATAACGTGGTGTGTTAGAGGCAGCAGCTGGATGCACCTCTCACATGTGTAGTCATCAGGGACACTGGAGGTCTCCCTGCCCTCCCACGTCCCACAACAGGAGCACTCGACTATCCTGCCTGGCATCCCAACGGTCCAAACTGAGCACGTGTGATGAAGGAAGCACAATGAACTGCGTGAGGGTGGGGTGGGGGCGGTGAGGGTAAAACTCTACCTGCAGCTTTTTTGCCTCCTCTCACTCAAGCCTCATCTTGCTGAAGCCTCAAAGAGCTAAAACCTCAAAACCCCCACTCTAACTCTGTGCAGTCCAATGATGGCCACTCTGCTTGGCCCCGACTTACTTTAATTTGTTCTTGCCACTCAATACCAAACGCTGGTTGGCCGCTGTTCAAGGCTCCAAACTGCCACGAGTCACTGCCTTTCCTACTGATCCGGTGAACCTGAGTGAAATCTGTCCGTCCTCTCAGGCTTCCAGTCTCCAATTGGGCACTGATAACTCATCATAATCTTTTTATGTATTGCACTGTACTGCTGCCGCATAACAACAAATTTCACAACGTAGGTGGGTGATAATAAAGCTGTTACCAATTCATATCTTCACCAGCCTGTCTACCTGTAACACCACTTTCTCAAGGGGTTACAAATGCTCTCAAAGAGCTAGAACAGTCCGTGTAGCTGAATGGCCTTTCTGCTACATCGCTCGTTGGAACTCTCTCCTGAATTCAAGACATTACGCAGAAACTTAATCACCTTTAGTGTTTAACGCTGTATGTTTCTCCAGATCCTTGGTTTTCTGGGCAAGCATTGCACTCAGATTCCTGGTCAGTTCCCCCAGCTCCTCTATGTCCCCTTCCACTTTTCCATTTGATTCCAGAATCCTGGAGTTATCCTTCTCCAGACGATCCAGTGTCTTGGACAGAAGGTCCATTTCCTCCCTGGCAAAGGAGTCAACAGTCTCTTGGTCAGTGTAAATGCCCCAGTGTCAGGGAGGGGAGTAGGGACATGAGCGGTTACATAAATGGGGAGGGGTGTAGGGGCCAGAGGGGGTTACAGAGATGGGGAGGGGTGTAGGGGCCAGAGGGGGTTACAGAGATGGGGGGGTGTAGGGGCCGGAGAGGGTTTCAGAGATGAGGAGGCGTAGGGGCCGGAGAGGGTTTCAGAGATGGGGGGGTGTAGGGGCCGGAGAGTGTTACAGAGATGGGGGGGGGGGGTGTAGGGGCCGGAGAGGGTTTCAGAGATGGGGGGGGGTGTAGGGGCCAGAGGGGGTTACAGAGATGGGGGGGTGTAGGGGCCGGAGAGGGTTTCAGAGATGGGGAGGTGTAGGGGCCGGAGAGGGTTACAGAGATGGGGAGGGGTTGTAAAGGTTGGTGCGAGTCTCAGAGATAGGGAGGAGTGTGGGGTACTTGTGGGAATTGCAAGATTAGTGAGAAGTTTAGGGGCTGCAAGGGGGGGTAATTGAACGTCGAAGTGCACCTGATATCCATTGTGAATTGCTGCAGTGTGTCGAGCTGCCCTGTACTGTCCAAGGGCAGAGCCCGGATCAGATCCTGTACACTTGCCAGTTCCTTCTCCAGCTTCTGCAGACGACGGCTAGTGCCGTCATCCACTCCAGTGTCTGCGATCTGCTGCACCTTCTCCCTGACACCCTGTATCGCCTCCTCCAGCTGGCCGATCACCTCGTCCCAGAGATAGAAGCACGTGTGGCAGCGGACGCAGTTGGGGGAGCGGCCACGGTAACCCCGACTGCACTGGTCACAACGGGACCCGGTGAATCCTTCTTGGCACAGGCAGTGGCCAGTCGAACGGTTACACTGCAGAGACTCTGACCCAACTGGGTCACAGTCACACGCTGCAAAACAACAACATGACTGTTTACTGGGCTCGGATCAATCCTACCGTCACCTACTGCCAACTCTGTACCCATGGACACCATCACACACTCCCCCACACCATCCCATCACACCTCCCCCACATCGTCCCATCACACACTCCCCCACACCGTCCCATCACACCTCCCCCACATCGTCCCATCACACACTCCCCCACACCGTCCCATCACACACTCCCTCTACACCGTCCCATCACACACTCCCCCACACCGTCCCATCACACACTCCCCCACACCGTCCCATCACACACTCCCCACACCGTCCCATCACACACTCCCCCTACACCGTCCCATCACACACTCCCCCACACCGTCCCATCACACCTTCCCCACACCGTCCCATCACACACTCCTTCTACACCGTCCCATCACACACTCCCCCACACCGTCCCATCACACACTCCCCCACACCGTCCCATCACACACTCCCCACACCGTCCCATCACACACTCCCCCACACCGTCCCATCACACACTCCCCCACACCGTCCCATCACACACTCCCTCTACACCGTCCCATCACACACTCCCTCCACACTGACCCATCACACACTCCCTCTACACCGTCCCATCACACACTCCCCCACACCGTCCCATCACACCTTCCCCACACCGTCCCATCACACACTCCCCCACACCGTCCCATCACACACTCCCCCACACCGTCCCATCACACCTTCCCCACACCGTCCCATCACACACTCCCTCTACACCGTCCCATCACACACTCCCCCACACCGTCCCATCACACACTCCCTCTACACCGTCCCATCACACACTCCCCCACACCGTCCCATCACACACTCCCCCACACCGTCCTATCACACCTCCCCCACACCGTCCCATCACACCTTCCCCACACCGTCCCATCACACACTCCCTCTACACCGTCCCATCACACACTCCCCCACACCGTCCCATCACACACTCCCCCACACCGTCCCATCACACCTTCCCCACACCGTCCCATCACACACTCCCTCTACACCGTCCCATCACACACTCCCCCACACCGTCCCATCACACACTCCCTCTACACCGTCCCATCACACACTCCCCCACACCGTCCCATCACACACTCCCTCTACACCGTCCCATCACACACTCCCCCACACTGTCCCATCACACACTCCCGGGGTCAGACACAGAGTGAAACTCCCCCCACACACTCCCATCACACACTCCCACTACACCGTACCATCACACACTCCCCCCACAGACACAGACACACTCCCCGGGGTCAGACACAGTGAAACTCTCTCCACACCGTCCCATCACACACTCCTAGTGTCACCCACAGAGTGAAACTGCCTCCACACTGTACCATCACACACTCCTAGTGTCACCCACAGAGTGAAACTGCCTCCACACTGTACCATCACACACTCCTAGTGTCACCCACAGAGTGAAACTGCCTCCACACTGTACCATCACACACTCCTAGTGTCACCCACAGAGTGAAACTGCCTCCACACTGTACCATCACACACTCCTAGTGTCACCCACAGAGTGAAACTGCCTCCACACTGTACCATCACACACTCCCAAGACTTGTCTGGCTCCTGGATATCCATCAGAGACCTGGGAGTGAGGTTGGAGCCGTTGGGTTGGAATAATTCTGGAATGGGTTTACTGACACATCTGAGAAGAGGCACCCTGTCCTGACCCACTCTGACCATGCGTGTAACTCCAGTCCCACCTCTCCAGTAACCGGTCACTGCCTTCCCTGGTAGTTAGTCATGCTCAGATGCTGTGCCAACATGTTCTCAGGACGTTATGGCCTAGCAATCAGTGTAGGCTGTGCCAGTGCTGAATGAATGTGTGTGACCTCTGGGTGGCAACTGGCACTTGGATGGTACAGGGCGACCACTACCCTCCGACTGGACATGGACTCTGAACACAAATGATTCTGCAGATGCTGGAAATCCAGGGGCAGTTCACGAGAATGATTCTGCAAATGAAAGGGTTAACACAATAGGAATGTTTGATGGCTCAGGGTCTTTACTCCCTGGAGTTTAGAAGAATGAGGGGCGGATCTCATTGAAACCTACCAAATATTGAAAGGCCTAGATAGAGTGGATGTAGAGAGGATGTTTCCTATCGTGGAGGAGTCTAGCACCAGAGGGCACAATCTCAGAACAGAAGGATGTCCATTTATAGACAATAGACAATAGGCGCAGGAGTAGGCCATTCGGCCCTTCGAGCCAGCACCACCATTCACTGTGATCATGGCTGAACATCCACAATCAGTATCCAGTTCCTGCCTTCTCCCCATAACCTTTGATTCCGCTATCTTTAAGAGCTTTATCCATCTCTTTCTTGAAAGCATCCAGAGATTTGGCCTCCACAGCCTTCTGGAGCAGAGCATTCCATATATCCACCACTCTCTGGGTGAAAAAGTTTTTCCTCAACTCCGTTCTAAATGGCCTACCCCTAATTCTTAAACTGTGGCCTCTGGTTCTGGATTCCCCCAACACTGGGAACATGTTTCCTGCCTGCAGCGTGTCCAATCCCTTAATAATCTTATATGTTTCAATAAGATCCCCTCTCAGCCTCCTAAATTCCAGAGTATACAAGCCCTCTGCTTTGGAGCAGAGATGAAGAAGAATTTCTCTAGCCAAGGGGTGGTGAATCTGAGGAAGTAATTGCCACAGACGGCTATGTTGGTCAAGTCACTGGGTATATTTAAGTTGGACATTGATAGGTTCTTGATCAGTCAGGGTGAGAAAGATTTTGGGGAGAAGGCAGGAGAATGGGGTTGAGAGGGAAAATAAATCCAGCAAGGAAGCAGACAGAAACCCTTCTGACCTCTGCCGCTTCCTTGCCAGTCCTGATGAAGGGTCTTGGCCCAAAGCGTCAACAGTTTATTCCCCTCCACAGATGCTGCCTGCCCTGCTGAGTTCCTCCAGCAGCTCGTGTGTGTTTCTGACCCCGAGTTGCTTGCTGACTCAGGATTTAACCCAGTTTACGAGGTTATTTTACAGGTAACTTTAGCCAGTCTGCAAAGGGTTGATGGATAAGGAAGGGCTCCCAGCCTCCAGTTAATGTAAAACATACTACAGCAGAGGTCCTTTGGCCCACAATGTTTTGCCAATCTTTTAATCTACTTTAAGATCAATCTAATAATTCTCTTGAACATAGCCCTCCAGTTTCCTATCATCCATGTGCCTATCAAAGAGTTTCTGAAATGTCCCTAATGTATCTGCTTCGAGCACCACCCCAGCAGCATGTTCCATGCACCCACCATTATTTGTGTAAACAAACCCATCTCTGACATCCCACCTATACTTTTCTCATCACCTTAAAATTATGCCCCTTTATATTAGCTATTTCCATCAGAGGAAAAAGTCTCTGGCTGTCTCCTCAGTCTGTGCCATTCATCATCTTCTACCCTTCCATCAAGTCACTTCTCATCCTCCCGAGTCCCTCCTCTTCCCCAGACTGTGTTGTGTGGTGAGACAGAGAGACCTGTCTCCAAGGGATGGAGCTAGCCTCCTGGATCACTGCCTGTCATCCACGGGCACCCGGGGAACATTTCACAGAGAAGTTTTGTGCCCATGGACACAGGAGCAGCTCCTCCCCATTCCTGCACCTGGAGTACCACACGGTCTCCTGACTTGAGAAGAGAGATACTGGCTTTGGAGATGGTTGATTCCAGAGGTGAGGAGAGATTGAGTCACCTTGGGCTCGACATGCTGAAATTCAGAAGAATGAGAGGGGATCTTACAGAAACGTACTCAAATCATGAAAGGGATGGATAAGATCGAGACAGGAAGGCTGCAGAGAGTTGTAGTCTCAGTCAGCTCCATCATGGGCACTAACCTCCATAGTATCCAGAACATTTTCAAGGAGTGATGCCTCAAAAAGATGGAGTCCATCATTAAGCACCCCCATCTCCTAGACAAGCCCCCTTTTCACTGTTACCATCAGGGAGGAGGTACAGGAGTCTGAAGACACACACTCAACGATTCAGAAACAGCTTCCTCCCCTCTGCCATCAGATCTCTGAATTGACATTGAACCCTGAACACTACCTCCCTACTTCTTTATTTCTAGTTTTCCACTAATGATTTAACTATATATGTAACTTACTGTAATTCACACTTTTCTCTGTTCTTACGTAGTGCACTGTACTGCCACTGCAAGGACAACACATTTCATGACATATGCCAATGATAGTAAACCTGACTGAGTGAGACGAGAATTAGGGGACACAACCTAAACGTTCAGGGGAATTGATTTACAATGGAGATGAGAAGAAACTGCTTTTTCCAGAGAATAGCAAATCTGTGGAATTCTCTGCCCTGGAAAACAGTAGAGGACACAGTACCTCATTAAGTATGTTTGAGACACAGCGAGATGGAATTTTACACTGCACAAGAATTAAGGGTTTGGGGAGAAAGGTGAGGATAACTGACCTGACAATCTACCTCGTTGAGACCTCGCACTTTACTGTCTACTGCACTTTCTCTAACTGAAACACTTTATTCAGCATTCTGTTATTGCTTTCCTTTAGACCACAAGACCATAAGACATAGGAGCAGATTAGGCCATCTGACCCATCGAGTCTGTTCTGCCGTTCAATCATGGCTGAACCTTTTATTCTATCTCCTCCTTGACCCCAGTTCCCAGCCTTCTCCCTGTAACCCTTCAAGAATCAAGAACCTCTGCCCAATCAAGAACCTATCAATCTCTTCCTTAACAACACCCAATGACCTGCCTCCACAGCTGCCTGTGGCAACAGATTCCACAAATTCATCACCTTTTGGCTAAAGAAATTTCTCCGCATCGCTGTTTTGAAAAGGTGCCCCTCTATCCTGAGGCTGTGCCCTCTTGTCCTAGACTTTTCCACCATGGGAAACATCCTTTCCACATCTACTCTGTCTAGGCCTTTCAACATTCGAAAGGTTTCTATGAGATCCCCCTCCTCCCTCATCCTTCTGAATTCCATCGAGTACAGACCCTGTTCTACCTCAATGCATTGATCTGTATGAACAGTGTGGAACCAGTTTTCCAATGTACCTCAGTACGTGTGGGAATAGTGAATTGATTTACCGATTTAGGTCGAGCTCAGTCCACAGCCAGATCATCCATGATCATATTGAATGATAGAGCAGGCTTGATGGGCCAAATGGCCACTCCTGTTCCTAGTCCTCATGTTCTTATTGAATGATACAGCAGGCTCGATGGGCCAAATGGCCACTCCTGTTCCTAGTCCTCATGTTCTTATTGAATGATACAGCAGGCTCGATGGGCCAAATGGTCGACTCCTGCTCTTAGTTCTCATGTTCCTGTTTGTCTCAAGCATTGGCAGCGAGAGATGTCCCTCAGTGTCCTCAGGGCTCTGTTAACGGATCAGACGCACACTGCCTCGTCTGAGACTCTCCCTCAGATCTACCCTTGAGATCCCATATTTCAATGAGATCACTGACCACTCCCCTCCCCACCTCCACCATTCTCGCAAAGCGTAAGGGAGACATGTCTTCGGAAGAAGGGTTGCTGAGCTCAGTCCTTACCCTGACACGACAGCCGCGGATTACCCCAGTAATTTTCCCTGCACTCTGAACAGGACTGCCCTCCGAATCCGGGGCGACACTCACACTGGCCAGTGAACTGTGGGAGAGAAGGACAGGCTGTGGTCAGTAAATGGTACAGCGAAGGGGACCAAGGAATTGGGGACTGGAGGATGCGGTCATCAGGGGAGAGTGGGCTCTCTGGAAGAGAGGGGGGAAAGAACAGAGAAAGAGAGAGTAATTCCACAGTGGGATCAGTAACTCAGCCACCCAGGAGAATCCTCTCCTCATGAGGAGCCAGGTTCAACCACACAGGAAAATGGTGAGTCTGTGGGGAACAGGCAGCTGGAATTAGTTCTGAATCTTGGCAACCGTGCCCAAACCCAGGAATAAATACCAGTGATGCCCCGGGAGTGTGTGATGGGACGGTGTGGAGGGAGATTCACTCTGTGTCTGACCCCGGGAGTGTGTGATGGGATAGAGTGGAGGGAGATTCACTCTGTGTCTGACCCTGGGGGCGTGATGGGACAGTGTGGAGGGAGATTCACTCTGTATCTGACCCCGGGAGTGTGTGATGGGACGGTGTGGAGGGAATTTCACTGTTTTCTACTCTAATTTCATTTTGTTTTGGCAGGAGGAAAGGCATTAAATCTTTACAATCTCACCCAGCACAAGTAGTTGGAGATATTTACCATGTTGCAGTGTTGGCCGTAGGAATGTTCCGGATCGCACTCACATGGTTCACAGCCCTGAGGACTGCCGAAGTTCCAGTAATGAGGAGCACATTGGTCACAGTTCGTTCCAACCACGTTCTCCCTGCAGGGGCACTGCCCTGTCACCCTGTCACACAGACAGGTGTTGTCACGATCACACTGTGAGGCCAGAGTGCCTCGGATGTTACAGGTACAGCCTGGTGTGATGAGAGAGAATAACCCGTTATTCCAGGACCTCGGAGTGATGGCAGGAACAATCCCGGTTCCCTTTGGGCGTGGCTCCACACAACCCTCCCCTCATCGAGGTCATCTTCAAACTGTAGTCGCCCAGGAAGGTGGCATCCATCTGTCTGGACCGCCATCTCCCAGGACAATCCCTCTCGTTGCTACCATCAGGGTGGTGAGGCGAGGGACAGGAGGCTGGAGATACACACTCAATGATCCAGGAACAGTTTCTTCCCCTCCACCCTCAGATTTCTGAGTAGACATGAACACAAGCACTATTTATTCATGTTGAAATTTATAGTAATTTTCTGTCTTTGTACAGAACTGTCTTTACAAACAGCGAATCTCACATCATTTCTCAACAATGACAAACCTGATTCTGATTTCTATAACTTTCACTAACTTCTCCCCCTCCCCCTTTTTCCATTCCCCATTCCAGTTGCCCTCAAACCCGCCCCGGGTGCCCCTCCTCCTTCCCTTTCTCCAATGGTCCACTCTCCTCTCCTATCAGATGCCTTCTTCACTCCTTTACCTTCCCACCAATCACCTCCCAGCTTCTTACATCATCGACCCACCCACCCAGCTTGTACTTCTTCCCTTCCCCACACCTTCTCACTCTGGCTGCTACAATCAGTAGATCTGGCCAGGTCCATCATGGGTTTAGTCTTCCCACCACTGAGCACGAAACGTAGTCACAGGAAAGCAGCATCCACCATCAGGGACCCCCACGACCCAGACCATGCTCTCTTGTCATTGCTACCGTCGGCAAGGAGGTACAGGAGCCTCAGGACTCACACTACCAGGTTCAGGAACAGTTCTCAACCCTCAACCATCAGGATCCTGAACCAGAGGGGATAAATCCTCTTGCCCATCACTGAATTGTTCCCACAACCATGGACTCACTTTCAAGGACTCTTCATCTCATATTCTCGATTTTTATTGCTTTTTAAATTATTATTTATTTATTTTTGTATTTTCACAGTGTAGGGGGGTTTCTTCTTTTATGTTACTGCTCAGGCTAATAAAATGGCTTCTCTGTACTGTTAACTGCTGAGTTAACGGTAGCAGCTTGTTTGGGTTATAATTACTGATAACGAGAAGTGTATTCATTTGCTTACCAATTGGGAAAGATGTTATTCTTTCTTGGGTGTCCTTCTTTCTCTGGTTGAATGTCCAAGTTGATGTGGTCTTTCATTAATTCTATTCTGGTTATTATTCAAGTCATGGATTTATTGAGTACGCCAGCAAGAAAATGATTCTCAGGTTTGTATATGGTGACCTACTTGTACTTTGATAACAAAATTCACTTTGAACTTTGCTCCCTTACTTTCCAGTTCTGATGAAGGGACTCAGCCCGAATGCTGACTGTTTATTCCCCTGCCTAGATGCTGCCTGATTGGCTGAGTTCCTCCAGTATTTTTGTGTGTGTGTGTGTGTGTGTGTGTGTGTGTGTGTGTGTGTGTGTGTGTGTGTGTGTGTGACTCAAGATCTCATTAAGGTTCAGAGGTGGGGGGGAGTTTGGGGGGTAGGGAGGGTCGCTGGGGAGATGGTCAGACTGCAAATTGTAACTGTAATTAATTGGCTTATTAACAGTATGCAAGTTTCCCTTGGTCTGGTCTTCAGCAAAGCTTATCCCGTCAAACTGTTCCGGATTGAGAAGGCCCTCACAGCCCTCTGTCCAATGTTCTCCGCCATTGCCCCAGGGGAGGACAACGCTGAGCCTGGTCTCCACAGGAGTGTACCCCTTGGCGATCACACGTTCTACTTACGTCTGCAGTCCTGCTGGAGAGAGTCGCCGTAGTAACCGCGCCGGCACTCTGCACACTGGTCTCCGTCAGTGTTATAAAGGCAGTTCAGGCACCTGCCGGTGCGGGACTCACAGGATCCAAGGTCTGTCATGTCAATGTTATTGTTACATTGACAAGGCCAACATTTACCTCCCCGAACCATGGGGTCACCATAGTAACCTGCGGCACACTTATCACACCGAGATCCTGTGTTGGCAGAGAAAGTTCCCCAGTGTGAAAACAGTGCTGCAAGTACACACACACACACACACACACTCACTCTCACACTCACACACACTCTCACACACTCTCACACACACACACGTACAGACACTGACACACAGACACACCCACAAACACACCCACACACACTCTCACAAACACACACTCACACACGTACAGACACTGACACACAGACGCACCCACAAACACACCCACACACACACTCTCACACACACACACACGTACAGACACTGACACACAGACACACCCACAAACACACCAACACACACTCTCACACACACACACTCACACACGTACAGACACACCCACAAACACACCCACACACACTCTCACACACACTCTCACACACACGTACAGACTGACACACAGACACACCCACAAACACACCCACACACACTCACACACGTACAGACACACTCACATGTAAAACAGACACTGACACACAGACACACACACAAACACAGCCACACACACACACTCTCACACACACACACACACTCACACACAGATCCCTCCCTCCCACCAATACACAATACACAGTGGTGGTAGTGTGCTCTGTCTACATAACGCACTGTGGTTACTCACCCAGGCTACTCCAACAGCCCCTTCAAAATCCACCCCTTCTCCCCCCAGGGTCTGTGGGTGCAGAGGAACACTGTCACCACAGGGTGTGTGAGTGCAGGTATGTGTTTGTACATGTGTATTCATTTGTGCATGTGAGTATGTTCGAGTGAGTGTGTGTGTGTGTGTATGTATGTATGTGGGCTTGCATTTATGCATGTTTGTCCCGTGTGCATGCGCAGGCATCTATGTCCATGTATGTATGTATGGCCCAACCAGCCCCCCCTCCACCAACACACTCATCGGAGGGCGTTCCCACATTGAACAATGACAAAACTGATGGAAGATTACCTGTGGGCATTGGTTTGGGGGCCCCAGTTTCAGCCCATAATGAACTACGTCTGTCCTGCCCAGTCCTCTGTTCGACAAATCATCTACTGCAGTGCTGCTGTGTTTTTCACTTTCCTCGCTCTTGCAGCCAATTCTCAACTCTCACCCTCACACTGATCATCTCGAACCCTTCCCTCCCCAGCTCTCTCCATCTCCATCATTGGGAAAAGGCTAGATACAACAAGCCGCAGAGATTCCACGTTAGCTCGAGAGCACCTCCTCCTACCTGCCTCCTTCGGCAACCAGACCATTCTCCAGTCACTCCATCGCTATCCAGTTTGACATTCCACACTGAAACAGTTTCCTTTTCCTGAACCACACCTTCCCCTCTACCACATGAACACAGCCCCTGAGCACATCAACGTGTGAGACCTATCAAATATTAAGAGGCCTGGATAGAGAGGATGGGGGTGAGGATGTTTCCAACAGTGGGAGAGTGCATGACCAGAGGACACAGACTCTGAATAGAGAGATGTCCATTTGGAACAGGGATGAGGGGGAATTTGTTTAGCCAGAGGATAGTGAATCTCTGGAATTCTTTGCCACAGATGGCTGTGGAGGCTAAGTCATGGATATATTTGAAGCTGATATTGATAATTTCTTGATTAGTCAGGATGTCAAAGCTTGAGGAGAGAAGGCAGGAGAATGGTTGAGTGGGATAATAAATCAACCATAATGGAATAACTCGACGAGCCGAATGGCATTTCCTGAGTCTCTGCTCTCCCCTCCTCTCCTCTGGGACAGAACAGGGAGAGGGCAGGGCCTTGGTCCTTATCTTCTGCCCGATTGATGTCTACATTCAATCCAACATCCTCCTTCAGCAAGACTTCGCCACCAGAAACATCTGATGATACGAGGTTTGGTGGAGGGGCAGGTAGTGTTGAGGAAACAGATAGGGTGCAGAAGGACTTCGACAGATTAGGAGAATGGGCAAGAGAGTGGCGAATGAGATGCAATGTTAGAAAATGCATGGTAGAAGAAATAAATGTGCAGGGAGAAAATCCAAAAATCTGAGATGCAAATGGACCTGGAAGTCCTCGTGCAGAACACCCTAAAGGTTAACTTCCAGGTGGAGTCGGTGGTGAGGAAGGTAAATGCAATGTTAGCATTCAATTGAGGAGGTCTAGAATACAACAGCAGGGATGTGATGCTGCGGCATTGTAAGGCTCTGGTGAGGCCTCGCCTGGAGTATTGTAAACAATTTTGGGTTCCTCATCGAAGAAACATAGAAACATAGAAAATAGGTGCAGGAGTAGGCCATTCGGCCCTTCGAGCCTGCACCGCCATTTATTATGATCATGGCTGATCATCCAACTCAGAAGCCCGCCCCAGCCTTCCCTCCATACCCCCTGATCCCCGTAGCCACAAGGGCCATATCTAACTCCCTCTTAAATATAGCCAATGAACTGGCCTCAACTGTTTCCTGTGGCAGAGAATTCCACAGATTCACCACTCTCTGAGTGAAGAAGTTTTTCCTAATCTCAGTCCTAAAAGGCTTCCCTTTTATCCTCAAACTGTGACCCCTCATTCTGGACTTCCCCAACATCGGGAACAATCTGGCATCGGAGAGGGTTCAGAGGAGGTTCACCAGGATGATTCCTGGAATGAAAGGGTTATCGTATGAGCAATGTTTGATGGCTGTGGGTTTGTACTCACTGGAACTTAGAAGGATGAGAGGAGATCTCATTGAAACCTTACAAATGTTGAAAGGCCTAGACAGATTAGATGTGGAAATGATGTTTCCCATGGTGGGGGAGTCTAGGACAAGAGGGCAGAGCCTCAGGATAGAGAGGTGTCAATTTAAAATTTCTTTAGCCAGAGGGTGGTGAATTTGTGGAATTTGTTACCACGGGCAGCTGTGGAGGCCAGGTTGTTGGGGTGTATTTAAGGCAGAGATTGATTGGTTCTTAATTGGATGTGGCATCAAAGGTTATGGAGGGAAGGCCAGGGAGTGGGGCTGAGGAGGGGTTAAGAGGATCAGCCATGATTGAATGGTGGAGCAGACTCGATGGGCCAAATGGCCTAATTCTGCTCCTATGTCTAATGATCTTCCCCTCCCCATGATGTATTTCCAAGGATCATTCCCATTGGATTCCCCGATCCACATTTCCAGCCGCAGCAAGCACTCCCCTCCTTGGGGCACTTCCCATGCCATAGCCTCCCATCACCTCTCCCCACTCCACAACCCAGGGAGACAGACACTCCCTCCAGGTGAAGCAGTGATCCACTCCTCCTGCTTCCAATCCTATGTACTGTACAAGGTGTTCACAATCTGCTCTCCTCTGCCCTGATGATTCAGACACAGGTGGCCATGTTGTGGTCAGCCAACAGGAGTGACCCTGAGCTTCCCATTTCTGCCACTGTGACACTCAGTTCCACTCTCACTCCGACTAGTCCGCAGCCTCCCACACTGTTGGTCCAGTGTAGACTTGTGAAACGCCACCTCATCTTCCATCCAGACCACACTGAATTCCCTGTCCACGTCCATGATAGAGGCTCGCATCCCCTTCTCCATCAGCACTGCCCTGCACCTCACAACCTTTGTGTTTCTCTCTCTGTGACCTCCCTTTCCAACAGCCCTCAGATGATAGCTTTCAGAAACAAGACTCCGTGACCTCCTTTCCCAACTGCCTCCAAAACACATAAATCTTACGACCTTATATACGTCTAACTCTGGGAACCATGGTCTCTCCTTGTTACAGGTATTTCTGGTGTTCCTTGCATCCTTCCTCAAGCCTCCCAACAACTCAACACCAACTCCTCCCGACATCTGATGAACCATTTTGACTGCTTCCCTGCCCACAGCTGTTGCCTGACCCTGGGCAGTTTTCTGGCACTTTGTGTGTTTGTTGACTCTGACGGAGATGACCTTACCTATGTAGCCCGTCTCACAGAGGCAGACGATCTGGTTGGAGCTGGGGTCGAGGTGACACGAGATGCCGTGGTAGATCTCACTGCCAGGGTAATTAGGACACGGACACGGGCGACACTGTTGACCTGAGCCCAGGACTGGGTCTCCGTAGTAACCAGCAGAACACCTGCGGAGACCAGTCATTATCAGAAAATGCAGAGGGTTGTAAACTCAGCCAGCTCCAGCACAGCACCACCCTCCCCACCATCGAGGACACATCAAGAGCGATACCTCAGGAAGGCAACATCGATCATTAAGCTCCCTCACCTTGCCCTCTTATCATTACTGTCACTGGGGAGGAGGTACAGGTACTTGAGTTGAGAAAGAGCAAGACGACAGGGTGAAGGACAAACAAGTGTTCAGTTCCAGCTCACTACTTTGTAAGGGTTATTCACCTCAGTGCTAATTGGCTCCATGGCTGTGGCGTACAACCATCGGTACTCGTCTCAGTGCTAATTGGTTCATTGGCTGTGGCCTATAACCATCAGTACTCGTCTCAGTGCTAATTGGTTCATTGGCTGTGGTGTACAACCATCGGTACTTATCTCAGTGCTAATTGGTTCATTGGCTGTGGTGTACAACCATCGGTACTTATCTCAGTGCTAATTGGTTCATTGGCTGTGGTGTACAACCATCGGTACTTATCTCAGTGCTAATTGGTTCATTGGTTGTGGCCTACACCATTGGGCTCCTGGACCAGCTGCCGTGGTGAACTACCTTCTTGGCTGTGGACTGGTTTTGAGGGATTCTGTGTTTCATGTTCTGTGTGTATTTTTTGTTTTTTTAATTGTTTGCTCAATTTGTTCTTTTTTTTTTGCAGGTTGGGTATTTGATGGTCTTTATGGTGTGAGGTTTTTAATGGGTTCTGTTGTGTTTCTTTGCTTTGTGGCTGTCTGCAAGTAGACAAACCTCAAGGTTGTATACATACTTCGAGAATAGATGTACTTTGAACTTTGAAAGCCCCACTCAACACTTCAGGAACAGCTTCTTCTCCTCCGTCATCAGATTTCTGAATGGTCCGTGAACCCACGCACACCACCAAAGGGCTTGTTCCTGTGCTCTGTGATGGTGACACTGAGCACAGCCAGATATCCAGCAGGGCCACTCTTGGTCACCACACCGTTTCCCCACCCAGTCCCCCCCTCCGGGCACTGTCCCAGACTGGAGAATACTCCTCGGGTCCTGGGATCAACGGTCTCAGCCTCAGGCATTGTCTGTTCCTCATCACATGGTAGGAGTTACCAGTGGAGATGGGAGTCACGGTAGCCAGCAACGCAGGTTCAATTCCCACACAGACACAGGCGGTTTGTATACCTTCCCGTGACTGTGCGTGTTTCCTCCGGGTGCTCTGGTTTTCTCCCACAGTCCAACGGTGTACGGGTTAGGGTTAGCGAGTTGAAGACATGCTTTGCTGGCGCTGGAAGCACGCTGACACTTGTGGGCTGCCCCCAGCACATCCTCAGACTGTGTTGGTTCTGATTTACTGGTCATTTCACTCTATGTTTCACTGGTTTGATGTGTGTGTAACAAGTAAAGGATAAAGCTAATCAGTTCGGGCAGAAATCACAGTCAGGTTCAGCGGGAGCCAGTGAATCACAGTGAGGGTCAGTGGGCAGTCAGTGAGGATTGGTACCTTTACCTCGGTGCTGAAAGCAAATACAGAACTGGGCACCAGGGGCTGTGGGCATTTAGTTTGGGCACAGTCTGTCCAACCACCAGCTGTGATGGTCCACTAGACATCTCTAGGGTAATGAACAGAGCTACAAACTGCTGCAGAACCACGTGTGGGTGATCTGGACCTTATTCAAGATTGTTTGAGATTCAAATGTAAAGGAGAAAGAAATAATTGTTACTCCAGATACGATGCAGCACAAAATACACAATAAATACAAATACATAAAATATACATCAGGTAATCATGTCCATAAAGTGATGCCGGGCTGTGTACAAGGTGACTGACAGGAAATGATAAAAGGTGGTGGGGGACGTGTTGATCAGCCTCACTGTTTGGGGCAAGTATCTGTTTTTGAGTCTGGTGGTCCTGGTGTGGATGCTACATAGCCTCCTCCCTGATGGGAGTGGGACAGACAGTTCATGAGCAGGGTGGTTGGGATCCTTTATGAATGGCTGGCTTTTTCCAGCACCTTTCTCTATATACGTCCTTGATGGTGGGCAGGCTGATGAGGCAGTTTTGACAACCTGTTGTGAGTCAGTTCTGTCTGTAGCAGTGCAGTTTCCATACCAAGCCATGACGCAGCCTGCTCGGATGCTCTCCGCTGAGCATCTGTAGAAGGACGGGAGTATGGATGTGAAAAGTCCAGCTCCCTTCAGCCTCCTCAGAGTAAAGGTGTTGGTGAGCTTTCCTGACTGTGATGAATGTGTTCTGGGACCATATGAGGGATTGACTACCCCTGTGGGTAGGAACCAGCGCCTGATCCCAGCGTCCCCCATGCCGAAAGCTAGCATTCTGATCAACAGTTCCACTGTCATTACCCTGGGGTTCGGGGGGGGGGGGGTTGTCAGAGGGCAAGATTCCAAACATACCCCTCACTCAGTACACGCATTGATCCCAGGGTAAGTGCCATACGTTCCTAAGAATCAACACCAGCATGTGATGACTAGCGGGGCCCTGCAGGGTCATGTTGGGACTATTGTTCATTATTTATATGAATAACTTGGACGTCAATACTCAAGGCTTGATCAGTAAGTTTGCAGATGCCATGAATTTCAGAGATGTCATCCATAGTGAAGAAAGTTATCGTTGATTACTGGGCAATAGGGAAGTGGGCTGAGAAGTGGAAAATGGATTTCAATACCAATTTAGTTATTTATTTGTGTGGGCAGAAGAGATCAGTTTAGTTGGCCTTTTGATTGGTCCAGCACAACACTGTGGGCTGAATGGCCTGTTCCTGTGCTGTACTCTTCCATGTTGTGTGTTTATGTAAAAATACAGTGAAGAAATGGCCCTTCCAGCCCACCGCGCATCCCGTCCTTCCGTCCCACTTGTCCTAGTGGCCCATCGCGTATCCTGTCCTTCCGGCCCATCCCACATCCCATCCTTCCGGCCCATCCCACATTCCGTCCTTCCGGCCCATCGAGCATCCCGCCAACTTAACACTGACTTCATCACGGGACAATTTACAATGACCAATTAACCTACTAACTAGTATGTTTTCCAAGGGAGGAAACCAGAGCACCCGGAGAAAACCCATGCGGGCCTTACAGATGGCGCTGGAACTGAACTCTGAACCTCAACGCCCTGCGTTAACCATTACGCTGCCATGGCACCTGGTATAAGTGTGAAGTGATGCATTTTGGAATGTCACACCAGAGTATAACTTATAGAATGAGTGGTCGGGCACTAGGGAGGGGGATGGAACAGAGAGACGAAGGAGTACGGTTACATTGTTTGTTGAAGACAGCAGACAGGATGGTGAAAAAGGCTCACAGGCCCTCATCAGTCAGGACACTGATTAAACGAGTTGAGACACTATGGAGCAGTTGTACAAGTTGGTGAGGCTGCACTTGGAAAAACCAAGATTTTTACTCCTGATGTATGTGGAGAATTTAACAGGGAGCTGAATGATAACTTTTTTCACACAGAGGAAGGTGAGTATATGGAATGAGCTGCCAGAGGAAGTGGTTGAGGCAGACACAATAGTGTCACTTAGAAGCACCTGGATAGGTACACGGAGGGGTGAGGCTTGGAGGGACGCGGGCTGGACGCAGGAGATTGGGACCAGTTGGGTGGGCACAGAATGATTGTGTTACAGTGCCTGTCCCCGCGCTGCACTCTATTGCTCCATGTCTCCACACGGATGAGACGCTCCGACGAGCCGATTGCCCGCGCACCCAATGCCTGGGCCACAGGTGGACTGACCTCTCGCAGTGAAGTCCGGTGGTGCGGTCCCTGCAGTTGAGGCAGGCGCCAGTCCATGGGTCACACTCATCTGCATGGCCGTTACAAAGGCAGGGCCGGCATCTGGGGAACCCCCAGTGCCCAGGGGAGCACAGGTTGCACTTCCGCCCGTGGATTCCTGGCCGACACGGGCACTGGCCGTTGGTCTGCTCGCACACGCTGTGCACTGACCCCTCCTCGCTGCAGTCACAGGCTGCGACAAAGAGAGCAGGAGCAGGTGAGAACTGAGCCTGGTGTGGTTAAACAACCGCCTCCCATTCCAACATGTTGGTCTATCCTACTGTCACAATTCCACCAAGCTCAGGTTGGAGAAGCAACTGGATAGATTTCTCCATCTTGGACCGCCTTTACTTCCTGAGGAAGTTAAGGAAATTTGGCCTGTCCCCTAAAACCCTCACTAATTTTTATAGGTGCACCGTAGAAAGCATTCTTCTACGGTGCATCACAACCTGGTATGGAAGTTGTCCTGTCTAAGACCGGAAAAAGCTGCAGAAGATCGTGAACACAGCGCAGCACATCACACAAACCAATCTTCCGTCCGTGGACTCACTTTACACCGCACGCTGTCGGAGCAGTGTTGCCAGGATAATCAAGGACACAACCTGCCCAGCCAACACACTTTTCATCCCTCTTCCCTCCGGGAGAAGGCTCAGGAGCTTGAAGACTCGTATGGCCAGATTTGGGAACAGCTTCTTTCCAACTGTGATAAGACTGCTGAACGGATCCTGACCCGGATCTGGGCCGTACCCTCCAAATATCCGGGCCTGCCTCTTGGTTTTTTTGCACTACCTTACTTCCCATTTTTCTATTTTCTATTTATGATTTATAATTTAAACTTTTAATATTTACTATCGATTTGTACTCCAGGGAGCACGAACCGCAGAATCAAATATCACTGTGATGATTGTATGTTCTAGTATCAATTGTTTGGCGACAATAAAGTATAAAGTGAAGTATAAATTATAAGACCATAAGATATAGGAGCAGAATTAGGCCATATGGCCCATCGAATCTGCTCTGCTGTTCACTCATGGCTGATCTATTTTCCCCTCTCAGTTCAGTCTCCTGCCTTCTTCCCATGTCTCTCCATGCCCCGACTAATCAAGGATCTACCAACCTCTGCCTTAAATATATCGAATGCCCTGGCCTGTGGCAATGAATTCCACACATTCACCACTCTCTGACTAAATAAATTGTTCTTCACCTCCGTTCTAAAAGGCTGCCTCTCTGTTTTGAGGCCGTGTCCTCTGGTCTTAGACTACCCCACCATAGGAAACATATCCACATCCTCTCTTATCGAGGCCTTTCAACATTTGATAGGTTTCAATGAGGTCACCCCTCATTCTTCTGAATCCCAGTGAGCAGAGGTCCAGAGCCATCAAATGCTCCTCATATTAAAGCCTTTCAATCCTAGAATCCTTTTTGTGAGCCTGTGGATCACCACGAGTCACTGGCAGCCAGCCAGAAATGAGCTCCCTTTACTCCCACTTTTTGCCTCCTGCCAGTCAGCCAGTCTTCTACCCACGCTGGTATCTCCCCTGTAATACCATTCGCTCTTCTCTTGTTGAGCAGCCTCATGTGCAGCACTTTATCAAAGGCCTTCTGAAAATCCAAGTATATGACATCCATTGACTCTCCCTTGTCTATCCTGGCTACTATTTCCTCAAAGAATTCCCACAGATTTGTCAGGCAAGATTTCTCCTTAAGGAAACCTTGCTGACTTACAGTACCAGATCAAGTTCACTCCTCCTGTTGATCACACAGCTAGTTGCTTCTCCCACCACTGCCCCATCCAAGGATTGGCCTGGTTCAGGATCCGCTACCACAACAGCCTGCATTTGTGCAGTGCCTGTATCGTCATCACAAATCCAAAAAGGAGGCAGGGACTTACGAGAGCAGCCATTGGATCCGAAGCCATAATATCCGGGCATACAGCTGTCACAACGTCGGCCGATAATGTTCCTCTTACACTGGCACTGGCCTCCCATCTTCTCACACACAGAGCTGAAGGAGCCCTGTGGGTCACAGTCACAGGCTGGGGGTGGGGGGTGGGGGTACAAACGGGGTCAGAATCAAAAACACTTGACATTCAGACCAACACACACAACGCTGGTGGAACTCAGCATGACCAGAGGCACAGATCGAGTGGGCAGCCTTTTATCAGGTTGGTGTATCCCAAGAGGGGAATTTCTAGAATGCCTACGAGAAAGCATTTTAGAGCAACTTGTGGTTGAACCCACGAGGGGATCAGTTATTCTCCATTCAGTGTTATGTAATGAATCGGAATTGATTAGAGAGTTTAAAGTAAAAGAACCCTTAGGGACAAGTGATCATAATATGATCGAATTCACTCTGGAATTTGAGATTGAGAAGCTAAAGTCAGATGTATTAGTAGTATTGCAGTGGATTACAGAGGCACGAGAGAGGAATTAGTCAGAATTGGAAAAGAACACTGGCAGGGATGATGGCAAAGTAACAATGTCTGGAAGTTCTGGGAGCAATTCGGAAGGTGTAGAATATATAATCCCAAAGATGAAGAAGCATTCTAAAGGAGGTTTTGTTGAGGTTGAGGTGGTCCAGTTGGGGTTGAGGGTTTTTTTTAGGGGTTGAAGTGGTTCGGTTGGGGTTGACGGGGTTCAGTTGGGGTTGAGGGTTTTTTGGGGGTTGAGGGGGTTTGGTTGTGGTTGAGGTGGTTTGGTTGGAGTTGTGGTTTTGGTTGGGGTTGAGGGGTTTGGTTGCGGTTGAGGTGGTATGGTTGGGGTTGAGGGGGTTCGGTTGGGGTTGAGGGGGTTCGGTTGGGGTTGAGGGCGTTTGGTTGGGGTTGTGGTTTTGGTTGGGGTTGAGGAGTTTGGTTGTGGTTGAGGTGGTATGGTTGGGGTTGAGGGGGTTCGGTTGGGGTTGAGGGGGTTCGGTTGGGGTTGTGGGGTTCAGTTGTGGTTCAAGGATGCCATTGTGGGTGGGGGATCTGCTCTTTTGTCACACTTTCCCCCACCTTGCTGCCCTCACACATACCCAGGGAGCCACTGTGAATGATGGCGGAGATACCACAGAGCAGCTGGATGCAAGCGTCTGCCAGCATCGGCTTGCCGGCCATCAGGAAAGACTGGACACACCTGTACCGGACCATCTCATCTTGGTGGAGCTCAGATGCTGGGTTGGAGCCCGCGAACCCCGGCAGCTCCGTGTACTTGGGCAGCAGAACGAGCTGTGGGAGAAGGGAGAGTTCAGCACAGGGTCTGGAGATCCATGACTGCACAGCAGCCCATATTCCCCACTCCCTCTCGCTCCCCACTTCACCCCCGCGCTTCCACTCCCCATCACCTCTCCCATTCCCTGTCCCTCATGTCACGCTTCCCCATACCAACTCACAATACTCCCTCTCACCATCACCCCACACCAGCTCACCACACTTCCATTCCTGCAACCTCTCCGATCCCTCTCACACTTCCTACCTTTCCTACATCTGTTATCTCTTGCCCATCATCCATTCCACTGGCTTCCCCCGGCTCCTCACTCTCAGTTCCTTCCCCACCCCTCCTGCCAAATCTCTCACTCTCTCCCACAGCCTTCCCACCACTCCCCCCACCCCCAGTCAGAGCCTTGACCAGCGACCAATCCAGACATCGGAAATTTGAGATCAGGGGATTTCACTCAGGTCCACGGCCCGAGTAGAAAAGGGAGTAGTGGGTCACAGCAGCATTATAGAGCCTTGACCAGCGACCAATCTGGACATTGGCAGTTTGAGAGGAGGGGACTTCACTCAGGTCCACTGCTCGAGGATAAAAGGGAGCAGTGGGTCACGGCAGCATTATAGAGCTTGACCAGTGATCAATCCATGTTTGACATTGGTTAGCAAGAACAAATTAAAGGAAGACAGGGGCAAATGCACTGGCCGTCGTTGCAGCTGCAGCTGCTGTCGAGTGGACAGTGTTGGAGCGGACAGTGTCTGAGTGGTCAGAGTCGGAGTGGTCAATGTCGGAGTGGACAGTGTCAGAGCGGACAGTGTCGGAGCGGACAGAGTCGGAGCGGACAGTGTCGGAGCGGACAGTGTCGGAGCGGACAGTGTCGGAGCGGTCGGTGTCGGAGCGGTCGGTGTCGGAGCGGACAGTCGGAGCGGACAGTGTCTGAGCGGACAGAGTTGGAGCGGACAGTGTCGGAGTGGTCAGTGTTGGAGCGCAGAGTGTCAGAGTGGACAGTGTCTGAGTGGTCAGAGTCAGAGCTGTTGGTGTCGGAGCGGACGGTGTCGGAGTGGACGGTGTCTGAGTGGACAGAGTTGGAGCGGACAGTGTCGGAGCGGTCAGTGTCGGAGCGCAGAGTGTCGGAGTGGACAGAGTCAGAGCGGACAGTGTCGGAGCGGACAGTGTCGGAGCGGTCAGTGTCGGAGCGGTCAGTGTCAGAGCAGATATAGTCGGAGTGGACAGTGTTGGAGCGGACAGTGTCTGAGTGGACAGAGTCAGAGTGGACAGTGTCAGAGTGGACAGAGTCAGAATGGACAGAGTCTAAGCGGACAGAGTCAGATTGGATGGTGTCGGAGCGGACAGTGTCGGAGCGGACAGAGTCGGAGCGGACAGAGTCTGAATGATCAGTGTCGGAGCGGACAGTGTCTGAGTGGTCAGTGCCGGAGTGGACAGAGTCAGAATGGACAGTGTCTGAGTGGTCAGTGTTGGAGTGGACAGAGTCTGAGTGGACAGTGTCTGAGTGGACAGAGTCTGAGTGGTCAGTGTCGGAGCGGACAGAGTCTGAGTGGACAGAGTCAGAGTGAACAGTGTCTAAGTGGTCAGTGTTGGAGCAGACAGAGTTGGAGTGGACAGTGTCGGAGCGGACGGTGTCCGAGTGGACAGAGTCGGAGCGGACAGTGTCTGAATGGTCAGTGTCGGAGCGGACAGTGTCTGAGTGGTCAGTGTCGGAGTAGACAGAGTCCGAGTGGACAGTGTCAGAGTGGACAGAGACAGAATGGACAGTCAGGAAGGGGAAAAGGTTTAAGGAGCCAGTGCAGAGTATCCCTGTAGCCATCCTCCCCAACAATATAACTTTAGATAATGTTGGGGATGGGTTGTGGATGGGAGGTAAGTTACAGTGGTCAGGTTTCTGGCACTGAGTTTGCCTCTGTGACTCAGAAAGGAAGGGGGGAGAAGAGGCACATCGTAGTGATAGGGGATTTGTTAGTCAGGAGAACCGACAGGAGATTCTGTGGGTGAGAACAAGATCCACAAATGGTACGTAGGCTCCCAGGTGCCAGGGTCCGGGACATCTCAGATCGAGTCCTCAGCATTCTTAAGTGGGAGGGTGAACAGCCAGAAGTCGAGGTCCATGTAGGTACCAATGACATGGGTAGGATGAGTGATGAGGTTCTGCACAGGGAGCTGGGTGCTAAGTTAAAGGGCAGGACCTCCAGGGCTGTTTTCTCAGGATTGCGACCCGTCCCACGTGCTAGTGAGGCCAGAAACAGGAACATTATACAGTTTAACACGTGGCTGAGGAGTTGGGGTAGGAGGGAGGGCATAAGATTTTTGGGTCATTGTGCTCTCGTCCAGGGAAGGTGGGACCTGCACCTGAACTGGAGCGGGGCTAATATCCCAGTGGGAAGGTTTGCTAATACTGCACGGTGGGGTTTAAACTAGAGTTGCAGGGGAATGGGAACCAGAATGACAGAAGAGTTAGTGGAGAGGCTGTGAAGACAGATGTTGGTAAGACATCAGACAAAAGCAGGAATCAAAAGGTTTAGCATAGTGTGACTAATGTCTTGAGCTGTCTATACTTCAATACAAGATGTATTGTAGGAAGGCAGATGAGCTTCGGACATGGATCAACACCAGGAACTACAATATTGCAGCCATTAGTGAGACTTGGTTGCAGGAGGGGCAGGACTGGTAGCTCAGTTTCCTGGGGTTCTGTTGTTTTAGACGCGACAGAGCAGGAGGGATTGGGGGGGGTGGTGTTATTAGTAAACCTAGTAAATGCCACGGCAGTGCTCCATGAGGATAGAGTGGGGAACTCAACTAGTGAGGCGTAATGGGTGGAACTGAGAAATAAGAAAAGTATGACCACATTACTGGGGCTATATTACAGACCACTCAACAGTCTGAGGGATTTAGGGGAACAAATTTGTAGAGAGATCGCAGGCTGTTGAAAGAAATATAAGGTTATGATAGGAGGTGAATTTAACTTTCTCCATATTGACTGGGAATCCCATACTGTAAAAGGACTAGATGGGGTAGAGTTCGTCAAATGTGTTCAGGAAAGTTTCCTTCATCAGTACATAGAAGTCCCAATGAGAGAGTGTGTGGTACTGGATCTGCTGTTAGGGGATGAGACAGGGCAGATGACAGCAGTTCATGCAGGGGAACACTTTGCATCCAGTAACCACAATGTCATTAGAGTCAAAGTAAGTATGCAAAAAGATAGGTCTGGTCCACGTGTTGAGATTCTAAATTGGAGAAAGGCCAGTTTTGATGGTATCAGAAATGATCTGGCAAGTGTGAGTTGGGACAGGTTGCTTTCTGGCAAAGGTGTACTTGGAAAGTGGGAAATTTTTAAGAGTACAAAGTTTGTATGTGCCTATCAGAATAAAAGGTTAAGATAACAGGTGTCGGAACCTTGGTTTTCAAGAGATGTTGAGGCCCTGGTTAAGAGGAAGAAGGAGTTGCATAGCAGGTATAGGCAGGCAGGAACACGAGGTACTTATGGAATATAAGAAATGCAAGAGAACACTTAAGAAAGAAAAAAAAATCAGGAGGGCTAAAAGTAAGGCATGAGGTTGCTCAAGCAGACAAGGTGAAAAAGAATCCTAAGGGATTCTACAGATATATTAAGAGCAAAAGGATTACAAGGGACAAAAATTGGTCCTCTGGTAATCCATGTGTGGAGGCAGAACTGATGGGGGAGATCTTAAATGCGTTCTTTGCATCTATATTTATTTGGGAGATGGACACAAAGTCTATAGAAGTGAGGGAAAGGAGCATCAAATTCACGGACCCTGTACAGATTAGAGAAGAGGAGGTGTTTGCTGCCTGACAAGGTGTTCCCTCGGACCCGATGGGAGGCAAGTGCAGACACTGCTGGAGCCCTAGCAGAGACATTTAAAACATCCTCAGCAAAGGACAACAGCCAATGTTGTTCTGCTATTTCAAAAAAGCTCTAAACAGAAACCAGGAAATTATAGACTGGTGATTCTGATATCAGTTGTGGGAAAGTTATGGAAGGTATTTGAAGGGACCCGGTATACAAGCATTCCAACAGACGTGGACTGATTAAAGATAGTCATCATGGCTTCGTGCATGGTAGGTCATATCTAACCAATCTTTTTTGAGGAAGTTACCATGAAAGTTGATGAAGGCAAGGCAGTAGATGTTGTTCACATGGACTTCAGTAAGGCACTTGACAAGGTCTTGCACAGGAGGCTGGTCAAGATTCAGTCACTCGGCAATCAGGATGAAGTGGTAAATTGGATTAGATATTGGCTTTGCGAGAGAGGCCAGAGAACGGTAGTAGAGGGTTGCCTCTCTGACTGGAGGCCTGTGACTAGTGGTGTGCCGCAGGGATCGGTGCGGACTTTGGAGTTCAATCCTGACGCCGACTGTACGTTTTCCCTGTGACTGTGTGGGTTTCTCCAGGTGCCCCAGGACCCGGGATACCCAGAGGTTTTCCTGGCCATCTGGTCTAGCTGAGCTGCAATTGGAAGGGCATTGGGAAACACTCACAGAGTCCACCAGGATGAAGGAGTTTGTGTTCCACTCTGGAGCAAGGAGCCGCTGGAACCGGACACTAATCTCATATTGGATGTTGGGCTCAAAGCAGAACGGGGAGGAAACCATGGTGTACCTGTGGAAAACCAGAGGGGCATTGTAATTACAAGCAGGCCCGGCCCCTTCCACACGGAGAGAAGCAACAGCAACACCACACAGCACTGACAGGTCAGCACGAATACGCAACCACCCCTGCTCAGGAAGGGCAACACTCAGCAACCAATGGGCTCACCTTCAGAGCCTCTTTGTCCTGTGTACCCAATACATCACTTTTACAGTTATTATTACACTTCTTTTATTTTCTTTCTTTTTGGTTTTGCCAGCCTGTTGTCTTTTGCGCATGGCTGTGCACCTTGGGGAGAGGTCCTTCATTGGTTATTTGTGGCTATAGATTTATTGAGTATGCCCGCAAGGAAATGAATCTCAGGGTTAAATATGGTGACATGTACAGGTTTATAAATTTACTTTAAAGTTTGACAGCATTACTAACATTCCTTTGTGTCACACAGAGTGACCCTGTAATATACACAGGACCAATGTTACCTACATGAACACGACTGTTCTCTGTATTATATACTCAGTGGACACTCTATTAGCTACAGGACTGGAACCCAGTGTGGTCTTCTGCTGCTGTAGCCTGTCCACTTCAAGGTTTGACATGACGTACATTCAGAGACGCTCTTCTGCATACCACTGTTGTAACGTGTGGTTATTTGAGTTACTGTCACCTTCCTGTCAGTTTGAACCGGTTCGGCCATTCTCCCCTGAACTCTCTCATTAACAAGGCAGTTTTGCCCACAGAACTGCTGCTCACTGAATGTTTTTGGTACCATTCTCTGCAAACTCTGGAGACTGGAGATCTCAGGAGATCAGCTGTTTCTGAGATACTCAAAACACCCTGTCTGGCACCAACATGAATTCCACGGTTAAAATCATTTAGATCACATTCTGATGTTTGGTCTGAATGACAACTGAACCTCTTGACCATGCCTGTATGCTTTTATCACATGATTAGCTGATTAGATATTTGCATTAATGAGCGGGTGTACAGGCGTACCTAATAAAGTGGCCACTGTGTGTACATTGTGGTTTTCATTTGCCTCCTATACATTAAGACATTTTTCCATGGTAGTTCCCTGCTCCTGGTTGAATTGGAGGCACTGTTTCTCATTCTGTCTGTACAAACAAGCCTGGATCAGGAGAAGACAGCCGGGCCCCACTAACCTCTCAAGTTTAATTAGCTGGTGTTTAGCTCTGTGCTGTTTAAGGTCCTACAAGAAGCCTATGTACAATCTCAGGAGGCCATTGTGGGAGCAAAGAGGCAATTCCATGTGAAGTTTGAGACACAATCGGATGTGTAGCAGCTGTGGTAGGGTTTACAGCCCAATGCGTCCTACAAGGTGAAACCCAATAGCCTAAATGGTTCACTCCCTGATGAACTCTATGGCTTTTATGCTCACTCTGAAAGGGAGAATGAATCCCCACAGCACTTGGTGACCTTGTGATCCCTGTCTCAGACGCCGATGTCAGAACATCCCTCGAGAGGGTGAACCCTCGCAAGGCGTCAGGCCTCGATGGAGTACCTGGTAGGGCACTGAAAACCTGTGCCAACCAACTGGTGGGAGTGTCTGAGGACATCTTCAATCTCTCACTGCTGCAGTCAGAGATCCCCACCTGCTTCAAACGGGCAACAATCAGACCCGTGTCCAAGAAGAGCAGGGGGAGCTGCCTCAGTGACTCACATCTACTGTGATGAAGAAAGCACTTGGTCACATGCAAGAGAATTTCAGACTCACAACTGTCAGAGACAAAAGAACCATCTTTGACTTTAATAGATGACTTGTTATTTGTAACCAGTGACTCCTGGTTGAAGCTTCTCCCCAAGGAAACATCCTCTCTACACACACCCTGCCAGACCCCTCAGGATCAGACATGTTTCAGTGGTCACCTCTCCTGCTGCTGTCAGAGCACACAGAAGACCATCTTCTCCATTGCTGGAGTAGCTGAACGTGTGGACAGCTCTCAGACCAGCTTCTCCATCACTGGACTAGCTGAACGTGTGGACAGCTCTCAGACCAGCTTCTCCATCGCTGGACTAGCTGAACGTGTGGACAGCTCTCAGACCAGCTTTTCCATCACTGGACTAGCTGAACGTGTGGACAGCTCTCAGACCAGCTTCTCCATCACTGGACTAGCTGAACGTGTGGACAGCTCTCAGACCAGCTTCTCCATCGCTGGACTAGCTGAACGTGTGGACAGCTCTCAGACCAGCTTCTCCATCGCTGGACTAGCTGAATGTGTGGACAGCTCTCAGACCAGCTTCTCCATCACTGGACTAGCTGAACGTGTGGACAGCTCTCAGACCAGCTTCTCCATCACTGGACTAGCTGAACGTGTGGACAGCTCTCAGACCAGCTTCTCCATCGCTGGACTAGCTGAACGTGTGGACAGCTCTCAGACCAGCTTCTCCATCCTTTGACTAGCTGAACGTGTGGACAGCTCTCAGACCAGCTTCTCCATCACTGGACTAGCTGAATGTGTGGGCAGCTCTCAGATAACACCATGGCGTGACCATGAGGTGCACTGAGAGGGATGTCTTGGAAAAGATCATTTGGTTCTGGTCTTGCCTGACTACTCTCCACAGACAAGGACTCTTCACGGAACCAAAATCAGGTTTATAATCACTTACTTTGAGGCAACAGTACAGTGCAAGACATAAAATGACTAAGTTGCAATAACAAATATAACAGCAATTAATAAGTATTGCAAAGAGAGAACAAAATACTGAGGTAGGGTCCATGGACTATTCAGAAATTGGATGCTGGTGGGGAAGAAGCTGTTCCTGAATCATTGAGTGTGTGTCTTCAGGTTCCTGTGCCTCCTCCTTGATGGTAACAATGAGAAGAGGGAGATGGGGGTCCTTCATGATGGATGCCACTACAACTATTTCCAGTTCAGTGCACTGGCGCCTTCATACTGGGCTCTGGGAAATTCAGAGCCACTTCTCCCCTGGAACTTGTTGACAGTTGATTTATTTCAGATGGCCTGAGAGATGAAGGCCCTTTTTAGATATAAAGGTTTATTTGCATATTTGTGTGTAACTCTGGATTTCCGGCATCAGCAGAATCTGCAGATTCCCAAACCAAAATCCGTGGATGAACCAGGAGGTATGTCGTCTGCTGAAGGCTGGATCTGTGGCATTCAAGTCTGACAACCCAGGCCTGTACCAGAAAACCAGGTATGACTTGTGGAGGGCTATTTCAAGGATGAAGAGACAATTTCGTACGAGGTTGGAGGCGACATCAGATACACGGCAACTCTGGCAGGGTCTGTAAGATATTACTTCCTACAAAGCGAAACCCAATAGCATGAATGGCAGCGATGCTTCACTACCAGATGAACTCAACACCTTCTATGCAGGCTTTGAAATGGAGAACACAACTACAGCTGTGAAGATCCCTGCTGCACCTGATGACCCTGTGATCTCTGTCTCAGAGGCCGATGTTAGACTGTCTTTAAAGAGAGTGAACCCTTGCAAGGTGGGAGGTCCCAATGGAGTACCTGGTAAAGCTCTGAAAACCTGTGCCAACCAACTAGCGGGAGTATTCAAGGACATTTTCAACCTCTCACTGCTATGGGCTGAAGTTCCCACTTGCTTCAAAAAGGCAACAATTATACCAGTGCCTAAGAAGAATAATGTGAGCTGCCTCAATGACTATCACCCAGTAGCACTCACATCGACAGTGATGAAATGCTTTGAGAGGTTGGTCATGACTAGACTGAACTCCTGCCTCAGCAAGGACTTGGACCCACTGCAATTTGCCTATCTCCACAATATATCAATGGCAGACGTGATCTCAATGGCTCTCCACACGGCTTTAGACCACGTAGATAACACAAACATCTACATCGGGATGCTGTTCATTGACTGTAGCTCAGCATTTAATACCATCATTCCCACAATCCTGACTGAGAAGTTGCAGAAACTGGACCTCTGTACCTCCCTCTGCAATTGGATCCTCGACTTCCTAACCAGAAGACCACAACCTGTGCGGATTGGTGATAACATATCCTCCTCGCTGACGATCAACACTGGCGCACCTCAGGGGTGTGTGCTTAGCCCACTGCTCTACTCTTTATATTCACATGACTGTGTGGCTAGGCATAGCCCAAATACCATCTATAAATTTGCTGACGATACAACCATTGTTGGTAGAATCTCAGGGCGTACAGGAGTGAGATATGCCAACTAGTGGAGTGGTGCCGCAGCAACAACCTGGCACTCAACGTCAGTAAGACGAAAGAGCTGACTGAGGACTTCAGGAAGGGTAAGATGAAGGAACACGTACCATTCCTCATAGAAGGATCAGAAGTGGAGAGAGTGAGCAGGTTCAAGTTCCTGGGTATCAAGATCTCTGAGGATCTAACCTGGTCCCAACATATCGATGTAGTTATAAAGAAGGCAAGACAGCGGCTATACTTCATTAGGAGTTTGAAGAGATATGTCAACAATACACTCAAAAACTTCCATAGTTGTACGGTGGAGGGCATTCTGACAGGCTGCATCACTGTCTGGTATGGAGGGGCTACTGCACAGGACAGAAAGAAGCTGCAGAGGGTTGTAAATCTAGTCAGCTCCATCTTGGGTACTAACCTACAAAGTACCCAGGACATCTTTAGGGAGTGGTGTCTCAGAAAGGCAGAGTCCATTACTAAGGACCTCCAGCACCCAGGACATGCCCTTTTCTCACTGTTACCATCAGGTAGGAGGTACAGAAGCCTGAAGGCACACACTCAGCGATTCAGGAACAGCTTCTTCCCCTCTGCCATCCGATTCTTAAATGGACTTTGAACCCTTGGACACTACCTCGCTTTTTAAAAAAAATACAGCATTTCTGTTTTTGCACGTTTTGTTTTAATCTATTCAATATATGTAATTGATTTACTTGTTTATTTATTATGTTTAATTTTATATATTTTTTTCTCTCTCTGCTAGATGATGTATTGCATTGAACTGCTGCTGCTAAGTTAACAGATTTCACGTCACATGCCGGTGATAATAAACCTGATTCTGATTCTGATCGCCTGTGTTTATGCTTGCGAGGAGCTTTCACGAGCCGTGGTTAAGAAGCAAATCAAGTGCTATGTTCGGAAGGCTGATGAGAGGATTCAGTGAATTGGCCTGTCACAGTGGACCAGTGGCAGGTTTGTCAGCAGTCTTGGATTTGAGTGGCAATAGAACCGAGGCTGAGCAGGAGGCGTTGAGTCCGAGCCTGAGGAGGAGTCACAAACACTGACAGACAAAGACAAACAACCTGCGGAGGTCCGGAGGCCAATCTATAACAAGGTAAGTAAATTCCAAGGGCTGAAAATTGTTATTGGTGATTCAGCCACAAGGGTGGTGCAATAGTGTGGTGGTTAACGCAGTCACTTTACAGCACCAACAGTCACAGATTACGGTTCAAGTCCTGCTGTTGCTGTAAGGAGTTTGTATCATAGACAGATAGCTGCAGAATTAGACTTTTGACCAGCGACCAATCCGGACATTAGATTTCACTTGAAGTAGAAAAAGGCATCAGTGGGTTGCGGCAGCGTAATTGAGTTTGACCAGACACAAATCTGCATTTGGGGTTGATTAGCAAGAGCAAATTAGGTGACACTTGTGTGCTGAATGACTCACTTCACTGTATGTGTCAATGTACATGTGACAAATAAAGTGCATCTCATTTGGTTCTTGATGCAACTGGTTAAATCCTAATCACTACAGGTTCATAACATGATGGCTACTCTGATCACTTTGCACTACAACGCACTGATTTTTTCATTCTAATTGTGTTCTTGCTTGTAAATACGGTGTATGATTTGATTTTTTGCTGAACAGTGCTGCTTACCTGATGCAGTGTTTCTGTGTGCACTGCCCCAGACCGTTCAGTTCTTCTGTGATACTGTATTGGTTATAATCCAGCACAATGTTCACTCTGGGAGTTTCACATGAGGAATTTCATCGCAGGCTGGTATATATGACAATAAGCTAGCATGGTGACAGACACAAGATGCTGGAGGAAGTTTTCGGATGACTCTGCCATAGTTGGATGCATCAGCAAGGGAGATGAGGCTGAGTACAGGGCTACAGTAGGAAACTTTGTCACATGGTGTGAGCAGAATTATCTGCAGCTTAATGTGAAAAAGACTAAGGAGCAGGTGGTAGACCTGAGGAGAGCTAAGGTACCAGCGACCCCCTGTTTCCATCCAGGGGATCAGTGTGGACATGGTGGAGGATTACAAATACCTGGGGATATGAATTGACAATGAACTGGACTGGTCAAAGAACACTGAGGCTGTCTACAAGAAGGGTCAGAGTCGTCTCTATGTCCCGAAGAGACTGAGGTCCTTTAACATCTGTCGGACGATGCTGAGGATGTTCTACGAGTCTGTGGTGGCCAGTGCTATCATGTTTGCTGTTGTGTGCTGGGGCAGTAGGCTGAGGGTAGCAGACACCAACAGAATCAACAAACTCATTCGTAAGGCCAGTGATGTTGTGGGGATGGAACTGGACTCTCTCACGGTAGTGTCTGAAAAGAGGATGCTGTCCAAGTTGCATGCCATCTTGGACAATGTCTCCCATCCACTACATAATGTGCTGGGTGGGCACAGAAGTACATTCAGCCAGAGACTCATTCCACCGAGATGCAACACAGAGCATCATAGGAAGTCATTCCTGCCTGTGGCCATCAAACTTTACAACTCCTCCCTTGGAGGGTCAGATACCCTGAGCCAATAGGCTGGTCCTGGACTTATTTCCTGGCATAATTTACATATTACTATTTAACTATTTATGGTTTTATTACTATTTATTATTTATGGTGCAACTGTAACGAAAACCAATTTCCCCCGGAATCAATGAAGTATGACTATGACTATGACTAACTCAGCAGGTCAGGCAGCACCTATGCAATGAGTAGACAGCTGACGTCTCGCGCTGAGACCCTTCATCAGGACTTGACCAGGTCTGACCTGCTAAGTTCCTCCAGCATTTTCTGCGTGTAGCTTTGGATTTCCAGCCTCTGCAGATTTTTCTCGTGTTTGTTGTCTAACGTGGTTCTCTGCAGACGGTAGATAGAGCCACTGTCCCGAAGCTCTACAGACTGGGTTTGTTCCTGAGCTTGGACGCTGACTGTGTGCAGTTTGCATGTTCCCCTTCAGCCAGCTTCCTGCCACATGCCAAAGCTGTTTAGGTTGTGTTATTACTTGGGGCTAGTAGTCGTGGTGAGTTACCTCGCCAACAGTTGTGTTCTGTCCCAGTGTCAGACCCACACTCTTCGCCACTCTCAGCCCGTGACTCACACACTCTGAAGCTTGTCCTGTCTCTAACCCCAGTCCTGGGTTCCCTTGGCATGAGCCTCGGTCCCCAACAGCCATCCCTGAAGACCTCCCAGCCGCTGTACTCGTGATATGGAGTTCAGCCAGCGTCCCTGTACATCCCACACCCTGCCCTGACTGACCTCTCCGTGTGGTGTAGGGTCAGTCTGTATGGCTGACCGTGCGGCAACAGGTTACCACAGCGATAGGTAACGGGCAACCCGTCCGTGTGGATCTTGATGATCGCTTCCCAATCTTCGGCAGACTGTGAGAGAGAGAGGAAATGGGAGACACTGTCAGCACCAGACCATTCCCCAGCCAAGGGCAGCAGGCTGGAGTATCGTTCAGCACCAGCCGTCACCCGTTGGGATTTGCTGCCAGTTACAAGTTTGCATGTTCTTCCTGTGACCGCGTGGGATTCCTCCGGTTCCCTCGCACGTTCCACATGTAGACACTAGGGTTATTGAGCTGTTGGCATTGGAAGCATGACAACACTTGTGGGCTGCCCCCAGCACATACTCGGACTGTGTTGGTGGTTGGCACAAACGATGCATCTTACTGTACTTCAACACAACTATGGAAACATCTTTCTTTCATATACCTGTGACCCTGAGAGTTCGGGGCCCAGGACTGGAGGCCTGGAGGCAGCCTGTCTGAGGTTTGGAGGCGGATCTGTGTGTGTGCGTGGGTGGGTAGGAAAAGGGCTCGTTGTGTTGTTGTGTTCTGCTGAACATTGTGGGCACGTTAGGTTGGCACACACTTACAGGCTGTCCCCAGCACATCCTTGCTCACACAAACAACACATTTTACTGTACATGTGACAAATAACTCTGAATTATCCACCCACCAGACCAGCAAAGGAAAGTAACTCAGCAAGTAGGTGTAAGCATAGAGTTTCACGTGCCGTCTCCGTGCATCTGCTTGTGAGTGAGGGGGAGACGAGTGAGTGAGGGTCAGACAGAGTGAGGGGGAGAGTGAGAGGGAAAAGAAAGCATGAGAGAGAGAGAGAGAGAGAGAGAGAGAGAGAGAGAGAGAGAGAGAGAGAGAGTCAGAGAGATACTGAGGAAGATACAAAGGGAGAGAGGGGGAGAGACAGAGAAATATACAGAAGTTGGGGGGGGGGGAGAGATTCCTGCTGCTGCCAGTAACAAGTTTGCATGAGGGAGAGGGGTGGGGAGGAGGGGAGAGGGGGAAGAGAGGGAGAGAGGGAAGAGGGAGAGAGGAGAGGGGAGGTGGGGGAGGGGGAAGAGGGGAGGGGGAGGGGGAGAGGGGGAGGAGGGGGAAGGGAGAGGGAGAAGGGAGGGGGGAGGGGAGAGGGGGAGGAGGGGAGAGGGAGGAAGGGGAGGAGGGGGGAGAGGGGGAGGAGAGGGGGAGGAGAGGGGGAGGAGGAGGGGAGGAGGAGGGGAGGAGGAGGGGAGGAGAGGGGGTAGAGGGAGGGAGGGAGGGAGGGAGAGAGGGGGAGAGAGGGGAAGAGAGGGGAAGAGAGGGGGAGAGGGGGAGAGAGGGGGAGAGAGAGGGGGGAGAGAGAGAGAGAGAGCGAGAGAGAGCGAGAGAGAGAGAGAGAGAGAGAGAGAGAGAGAAAGAAAAGAAAGGAGGAACGTGTGACTGAGAGACAGACAGACAGACAGACACCGTGGTCAGTGCTAACTATAATATATGGATTCTGGTTCCAGCAGACTGAATTTTTTTCCTCTCTCTACCTGCCGTTTTTGGGTCAGTGTGTGCACACCGGTGATTCTTACCTCTGGCTCGTAACGCAGCAGGATGTTGTAGTCCATGGCGTAGGGGATATCACTGACCGTGAACATCAGACCAGCTCCGTCGCGGACACGAGCAAACCCTGGGCCACTCCAGGTGACCATCTCGCCCACTGGCTGCTGCCGTTTCACGATCTCCACATATGGCTGCAAATAAGTGACCAGAGGACGTACAGCAGAGAGAAGGCCATTCGGGCCCACGTGCCCATGCCAGCACTCATTCTCCACCCCGTTTCATCCCGCCATTCCTCATCTGAACCCACCAGCAGACTCCCACTCCCTTCCCCACTCGCACACCAGTCCAACCCACTTCTAAACACCCCTCCCCACGCAGTGAGCTCTCATTCTCTCTGCTCGCTGGAGAAAGGAGTTTCTCTCGATTCAAGTCAGGCTTGTTGTCACGTAGATGGTGAATAGGAATGGGGATGAAAGGGAAAGTAAGTCAGCCAGGATGGAATGGTAGAACAGATACGATGGGCCGAATGGCCAAATTCTACTCCTGTCTCTGATGGTCTGGCACACTGATCCAGGGGGCTGGGGGGGCTGGGGAATATATCTTAGTATTTGAATTTAAATGTGAGCCAGTCAATGGAGCCTCAGTTCTGGACTGAGAGCCAACACTGCATGGAAGAGCTATAGATAATGCCCCATTGACCTCCAGTTCACGGAAAGTGTGGCTTCCAGACCTCATGCTACCACACTCAAGTGTCCCCAACGACACTGACCTTGATCCGCCGTGGCCGGCGGTTGCGGTGCCTCCGTCGCCGAATGCCCAGCTCCTGTTTGTCCAACTCTACACAATCTCCGTTCACCAGCGGCTTCTTTCCGCCCTGAAACACAGAGAGGAGGTTCAGGCAGGGGGAGCGCTGGTCCCCACCCCTGACACCCAGGGGCTGGAGCAATAACAACCTCCACTCTGAGACCAGAAGGAGATAGACAGCCTTTAACATCATCATCCCCACAAGACTAATCAATAAGCTTCAAGACCTTGGGAAAAAACTAATCAAAAAGATTCAAGACCTTAGTCTCAGTACCCCCCCATGCAACTGTATCCTAGATCTCCTTGCTTATAGACCCCAGTCAGCTCGGATTGGCAACAACATCTCTTCCACGATCTCTATCAGCGCAGGTGCACCACAAGGCTGTGTGCGTAGCCCCCTGCTCTACTCACTTCACACTTCTGACTGTGAGGCTAAACACAGCTCCAACGCCATACTCAACTTTGCTGACAACACCACTGTCGTTGGTCAAATCAAAGGTGGTGATGAATCGGCATACAGGAGGGAGATTGAAAATCTGGCTGAGTGGTGCCACAACAACAACCTCTCACTCAATGTCAGCAAGACCAAGGAACCGATTATTGACTTCAGGAGGAGGCAACTGAGGTCCACGAGCCAATCTCATAGAAAGATCACAGGTGGAGAGGGCCAGCAACTTTAACTACCTCGGTGTTACTACTTCAGAGCTCCTGTCCAACAAATATCCTACTGGAAGAAGCTACAGGAGCCTCAGGACACGTACCACCAAGTTGAGGAACAGTAGTCACCCCTCAACCATCAGGATCTGGAACCAAAGGGGATAACTTCACTCAGCTTAACTTGTCCTATCACTGAAATGTTCCCACAACCTAGGGATTCACTTTCAAGGACTCTTCATCTCATATTCTCGATATTTATTGCTTACTTATTCCTATTATTATTTATTTATTTTTGTATTTTCACAATTTGTTGCTTTCTGCATTCTGGTTGAATACTCAAGTTGCTGAGGACTTTCATTGATCCTGTTATGATTATAAGAAATTAAATCTCAGGGTTGTATATGTGACAAGTATGTACTTTGACGTTAAATTTACTTTGAACTTTTGGTGACACAGAGTCATAGGGCACTACAGCACAGAAAGAGGCCCTTTGGCCCATCCAGTCCACACTAGACCGTTACTCTGCCTCGTCCTTTCGACCTGCAGGACATGGCGCTATAACTACAACCATTCCCACAACGTCAGCAAAACATAAGAGCTGGTCACTGACGCCAGGAAAGAGGATGGCCACGCACTCCTGTCTACATCAATGCTGCTGAGGTCAAGAGGGTTGAGAGATTGAAGTTCCTGGGTGTGAACACCAACGATGTCCTATACTGCTCCAACCACGTAGATGCCACATCCAAGAAAGCTTGCAACACCTCAACTTCCTGAGGAAATTATGAGCCTTGCACCTCTTTGTCTGCCTACACTGCACTCTCTCTGTAACTGTAACACATTCTGCAATCTCTTATTGTTTTGATTTGTACTACCACAATGCACATTGACAGTATGACTAAGGAAGCTCCCCTGCATCTCCACGTCCTCAGCAGGCTAAAGAAAATTTGGTATATTCCATGAACCCTCACTAACTTGTACTCTGATGCACCACAGAAAACATCCTGCCTGGATACATCACGGCTCGGTACGGCAGCTGTTCTGCTCGCGACCATCAGGGAGTTGTGGAAACTGCTCGGAAACCAGCCTCCCTCCACCGACTGTCTACACTTCCCACTGGCTCAGTGAAGGAGCCAGCCTAATCAAAGACCCCACCATTTCTTCTGACATACTGTATAGGTAGACACTCCTTATAATCTGATTTTGTTCCCATGTTAACCCACAAACTATTTTAGGCCAAGGTAGAGCAGTAGATGTAGTGTATATGGATTTTAGCAAGGCATTTGATAAGGTACCCCATGCAAGGCTTATTGAGAAAGTAAGGAGGCATGGGATCCAAGGGGACATTGCTTTGTGGATCCAGAACTGGCTTGCCCACAGAAAGCAAAGAGTGGTTGTAGACGGGTCATATTCTGCATGGGGGTCGGTGACCAGTAGTGTGCCTAAGGGATCTGTTCTAGGACCCCTACTCTTCGTGATTTTTGTAAATGACCTGGATGAGGAAGTGGAAGGATGGGTTAGTAATTTACTGATGACACAAAGGTTGGGGGTGTTGTGGATAGTGTGGAGGGCTGTCAGAGGTTACAGTGGGACATTGATAGGATGCAAAACTGGCTGAGAAGTGGCAGATAGAGTTCAACCTGGATCAGTGTGAAGTGGTTCATTTTGGTAGGTCAAGTATGATGGCAGAATATAGTGTTAATGGTAAGACTCTTGGCAGTGTGGAGGATCAGAGGGATCTTGGGGTCCAAGTCCATAGGACACTCAAAGCTGCTACACAGGTTGACTCTGTGGTTAAGAAGGCATACCGTGCATTGGCCTTCATCAACCGTGGGATTGAGATTAAGGGCTGAGAGGTAATGATACAGCTATATAGGACCCTGGTCAGACCCCAGTTGAAGTACTGTGCTCAGTTCTGGTCACCTCACTACAGGAGGGATGTGGAAACCATAGAAAGGGTGCAGAGGAGATCTACAAGGATGTTGCCTGGATTGGGGAGCATGCCTTATGAGAATAGGTTGAGTGAACTCGGCCTTTTCTCCTTGGAGCGACAGAGGATGAGGGGTGACGTGATAGAGGTGTATAAGATGATGAGAGGCATTGATCGTGTCAGTAATCAGAGGCTTTTTCCCCAGGGCTGAAATGTCTAACACGAGAGGGCACAGTTTTAAGGTGCTTGGAAGCAGGTGCAGAGGAGATGTCAGGGGTAAGTTTTTTACGCAGAGAGTGGTGAGTGTGTGGAATGGGCTGCCGACAACTGTGGTGGAGGCGGATACGAGCCTCCTGGATAGGTACATGCAGCTTAGAAAAATAGAGGGCTATGGGTAACCTTAGGTAATTTCTGAAATAAGTACATGTTCGGCACAGCATCATGGGCCGAAGGACCTTTATTGTGCTGTAGGGTTTCTATGTTCCTATGAATCAGTTTCTTGGGCCTTATTGCTGAGACTGGCAATGGCTCCCAGTGTTCAGGCTGAGCGGTGTCTCGGAATTTTATCTGACTGCCCTCTGCATCAAAAGCAACCTGTAACTCGTCTCATCAGCCACAGGTCGCCTTTACTCATGCTGGCAGGAATTCCAGGCCACAGCCTTGCTGATCAGAGTGAGGGGTGGGTTCTGATGATATCATGGCCAGACTCTGCTAGTCCTGAAACATCCAGACTGCAGGTCAGGCTGTCGGGGAGTGGCAGGGTCTGGTGTGTGCAGAGGGAGCAAAGCTATCCCACATCCCGGCATACAGGCCCTACATCTTCTCCTAGCACTTCAGACGATTAAAATCTCTTTCATGGATAACTCATTGCTCTCTGATAACATCAGAGAACAGCAGCCGTCTCCAGCTCTCTCTCTCAACACATACACACACGGTTATGCGCCCAGACACACAGATCAGAATCAGGTTTATTATTCCCGTATGAGGTGATATTTGTTGTTTTGCAACAGCAGCACTGTGCAAAGGCATAAAATTACATTAAATTAGAAAAAAAAGTGGAAAATAAGAACTGTGAGGTAGTATTCATAGTTCATGGTGTTTGTCAAATGGGGTGGCAGAGGAGAAGATGCTGTTCCTGAATGGTTGAGGCTCCTGTACCTCCTCTCCGATGGTGATAACAAGAAGTGGGCATGTCCTAGGTAGTGGGGATGACGCTGCTGCCTTCCCGGGGTAAAGTGATGGAGGTAACAGAGTCCACAACTCCTTTTGTCCTTTTCCGATCCTGTGCATTGGGACCGTCACACCTGGCAGTGATGTAACTAGTTAGAACACTCCCCACCATAGATCTATAGACACTTGCCAGTGTTTTGGTGACGTAGCAGATCTCCTTAGACTGCTGGTGTGCGTTCTTCGTAATCTCATCAACACGTGGGGCCTCAGAGATGTTGACACCCCAGGAACATGAAACTGTCCACTCTTCCCATTGCTGATCCCTTGATGAGGACCAGAGTGTGTTCCCTTGACTTCCCCTTTCGGAAGTCCACAATCAATTCCCTGGTCTTACTGACGTTGAGTGTGAAGCTTTGGTGACACCACTCAGCAGTCTGATCTATCTCGCTCCTGTATGCCTCAACGCCACCTGAAATTCTGCCAACATTGCTACTGCCAGTAAGACTTCCATTGCACCTGTAAACCTCCTCAGGTGCACAAGCATGCACACACAATGCAATTGTAAAGGAAGCTATTCAGCCCATTTAACTCACCTGTCCCATGCGACCCATGTGCTATCCCACCGCACATACTGACCGACGTGAGTGACTCAACGATCTACAGCACCCTGACACCTTGTGACACACTCAACCACTGACCCCAACATCCGGTCACTGAGTGGACAGCTGGCACATAACCACGGCATAATGTGACATGGGCAGTGACTGGACAACCCCCACTCCCTCCCCATTGGCCTGGCATCATGTAACATGGGCAGTGATTGGACAACCCCAATTACCTGGCACCACATAACATGGGCAGTGATTGGACAATTCCGCATAAACCCTGACATCATGTAACATCATCATTGGATGACTCCCCATTACCCTGCTGCAGTGATTGGACAACTGCCTTACCATGGCACTGTGAGGTATGGCCAGTGATTGGATGTTCACTCCTACTCTGACACTGTCTGGTACAGTCAGCAGTCCATGACTGAACAACTTTCTGTTACCTCAGCAACATGCTGCTCAGCTGCCCAGTGATTAGACCATCTTGAAGACCAAGTAACATGGACAGTAATTGCTCTGCCCCCCATTCCCTGGCATAATGTGCTAGGACGTGTGATTGGACGGCTCTCTGTTACCCAGGGGACATGTAGTGTGGCCAGTGATTGGATACGGTACCTCCCCATTACCTGGCACAGTGTGGTAGGAGCCAGTGTTTGGATGGCTCCCTGTTATCTGGACAATGTGTAGCACGGCCTCTCTGTTGCCCTGGTGCTGTGCATTGTAACCAGTGTCTGGGCACCTTCCCGTTACCCTGGCACTGTACACTGTGGCCAGTGATTGGATGACTGTGGCGTGGCCTGTGATTGGGTGCTTCTCTGTTACCTGGGCAACATGCAGCATGGCCAGTGAAACTGTCCTGCTGCTGCTCGCTGTGGTCCTACTACTTACAGGCAGCGGGTCAGTGAGTGAGCGAGGTTCGGCCTCCTCTGCCTCGTACGTATACATATCGAGGTACATGCAGAAGTATCCAGACTGGACCTCGTTGCACTGCCTGCCGGTGATGTGAGGGCGACACTCGCACTGGCCACTTCCCATGGAGCACCTGTGGGCAAGAGACCATCACCGATGAATCTGACACTGCTCCCTTGAATCACTCCCCTGCACCGCACACCAACACTGCACCCCCTCAATCCGCACCCCCTCACTCTGCTCCCCCTCACACCACACACCAACACTGCACCCCCTCAATCCGCACCCCCTCACTCTGCTCCCCCTCTCACCGCACACCAACACTGCACCCCCTCAATCCGCACCCCCTCTCACCACACACCAGCACTGCACCCCCTCAATCCACACACCAACACTGCACCCCCTCAATCCGCACCCCCTCACTCTGCTCCCCTCACCCCGCACACCAACACTGCACCCCCTCAATCCGCACCCCCTCAATCCCGCACCCCCTCTCACCACACACCAACACTGCACCCCCTCAATCCGCACCCCCTCACTCTGCTCCCCCTCTCACCGCACACCAACACTGCACCCCCTCAATCCGCGCCCCCCTCTCACCACACACAACACTGCACCCCCTCAATCCGCACCCCCTCTCACCACACACCAACACTGCACCCCCTCAATCCGCACCCCCTCACTCTGCTCCCCCTCTCACCGCACACCAACACTGCACCCCCTCAATCCGCGCCCCCTCTCACCACACACCAACACTGCACCCCCTCAATCCGCGCCCCCTCTCACCACACACCAACACTGCACCCCCTCAATCCGCACCCCCTCACTCTGCTCCCCCTCTCACCGCACACCAACACTGCACCCCCTCAATCCGCGCCCCCTCTCACCACACACCAACACTGCACCCCCTCAATCCGCGCCCCCTCTCACCACACACCAACACCGCACCCCCTCAATCCGCGCCCCCTCACTCTGCTCCCCCTCACCCCGCACACCAACACTGCTCCCCCTCAATCCGCGCCCCCTCTCACCACACACCAACACTGCACCCCCTCAATCCGCGCCCCCTCTCACCACACACCAACACTGCACCCCCTCACTCTGCTCCCCCTCACCCCGCACACCAACACTGCACCCCCTCAATCCGCACCCCCTCTCACCACACACCAACACTGCACCCCGTCACTCTGCTCCCCCCCACACCGCACACCAACACTGCACCCCCTCAATCCGCACCCCCTCACTCTGCTCCCCCTCTCACCGCACACCAACACTGCACCCCCTCAATCCGCACCCCCTCACTCTGCTCCCCCTCTCACCGCACACCAACACTGCACCCCCTCAATCCGCACCCCCTCACTCTGCTCCCCCTCTCACCACACACCAACACTGCACCCCCTCAATCCGCACCCCCTCACACACACACACCAGCACTGCACCCCCTCATCCACACACACCACTCCCCCTCACACCACACACCAACACTGCACCCCCTCAATCCGCACCCCCTCACTCTGCTCCCCCTCTCACCGCACACCCAACACTGCACCCCCTCAATCCGTGCCCCCTCTCACCACACACCAACACTGCACCCCCTCACTCTGCTCCACCTCACCCCGCACCACCAACACTGCACCCCCTCACTCTGCTCCACCTCACCCCGCACACCAACACTGCACCCCGTCACTCTGCTCCCCCCCGCACCGCACACCAACACTGCACCCCCTCAATCCGCACCCCCTCACACCACACACCAGCACTGCACCCCCTCAATCCACACACCAACACTGAACCCCCTCGCACCGCACACCAGCACTGCACCCCCTCAATCCACACACACCACTCCCCCTCACACCGCACACCAGCACTGCACCCCCTCAATCCACACCCCCTCACTCTGCTCCCCCTCACCCCGCACACCAACACTGCACCCCGTCACTCTGCTCCCCCTCACCCCGCACACCAACACCTGCACCCCGTCACTCTGCTCCCCCTCACCCCGCACACCAACACTGCACCCCCTCAATCCGCACCCCCTCACTCTGCTCCCCCTCTCACTGCACACCAACACTGCACTCCCTCACTCTGCTCCCCCCTCACCCCGCACACCAACACTGCACCCCCTCACTCTGCTCCCCCCCCGCACCGCACACCAACACTGCACCCCCTCAATCCGCACCCCCTCTCACCACACACCAACACTGCACCCCCTCACTCTGCTCCCCCCCGCACCGCACACCAACACTGCACCCCCTCAATCCGCACCCCCTCACTCTGCTCCCCCTCACACCACACACCAACACTGCACCCCCTCACTCTGCTCCCCCTCTCACCGCACACCAACACTGCACCCCCTCAATCCGCACCCCCTCACACCACACACCAGCACCGCACCCCCTCAATCCACACACCAACACTGAACCCCCTCGCACCGCACACCAGCACTGCACCCCCTCAATCCACACACACCACTCCCCCTCACACCACACACCAACACTGCACCCCCTCAATCCACACCCCCTCACTCTGCTCCCCCTCTCACCGCACACCAACACTGCACCCCCTCAATCCACACCCCCTCACTCTGCTCCCCCTCACCCCGCACACCAACACTGCACCCCGTCACTCTGCTCCCCTCACCCCGCACACCAACACTGCACCCCCTCAATCCGCCACCCCCTCTCACTGCACACCAACACTGCACTCCCTCACTCTGCTCCCCCTCACCCCGCACACCAACACTGCACCCCCTCACTCTGCTCCCCCCCGCACCACACACCAACACTGCACCCCCTCAATCCACACACACCACTCCCCCTCACACCACACACCAACACTGCACCCCCTCAATCCACACCTCCTCACTCTGCTCCCCCTCTCACCGCACACCAACACTGCACCCCCTCAATCCACACCCCCTCACTCTGCTCCCCCTCACCCCGCACACCAACACTGCACCCCGTCACTCTGCTCCCCCTCACCCCGCACACCAACACTGCACCCCCTCAATCCGCACCCCCTCTCACTGCACACCAACACTGCACTCCCTCACTCTGCTCCCCCTCACCCCGCACACCAACACTGCACCCCCTCACTCTGCTCCCCCCCGCACCACACACCAACACTGCACCCCCTCAATCCGCACCCCCTCACTCTGCTCCCCCTCACCCCGCACACCAACACTGCACTCCCTCAAACCGCACCCCCTCACTCTGCTCCCCCTCTCACTGCACACCAACACTGCACCCCCTCAATCCGCACCCCCTCACTCTGCTCCCCCTCACTCTGCTCCCCCTCTCACTGCACACCAACACTGCACTCCCTCAATCCACACCCCCTCACACCACACACCAACACTGCACCCCCTCACTCTGCTCCCCCTCACCCCGCACACCAACACTGCACCCCCTCACTCTGCTCCCCCCCGCACCGCACACCAACACTGCACTCCCTCAAACCGCACCCCCTCACTCTGCTCCCCCTCTCACTGCACCCCAACACTGCACCCCCTCAATCCGCACCCCCTCACTCTGCTCCCCCTCACTCTGCTCCCCCTCTCACTGCACACCAACACTGCACTCCCTCAATCCACACCCCCTCACACCACACACCAACACTGCACCCCCTCACTCTGCTCCCCCTCACCCCGCACACCAACACTGCACCCCCTCACTCTGCTCCCCCCCGCACCGCACACCAACACTGCACTCCCTCAAACCGCACCCCCTCACTCTGCTCCCCCTCTCACTGCACACCAACACTGCACCCCCTCAATCCGCACCCCCTCACTCTGCTCCCCCTCACTCTGCTCCCCCTCTCACTGCACACCAACACTGCACTCCCTCAATCCACACCCCCTCACACCACACACCAACACTGCACCCCCTCACTCTGCTCCCCCTCACCCCGCACACCAACACTGCACCCCCTCACTCTGCTCCCCCCCGCACCGCACACCAACACTGCACCCCCTCAATCCGCACCCCCTCACTCTGCTCCCCTCACACCACACACCAACACTGCACCCCCTCAATCCGCACCCCCTCACTCTGCTCCCCCCTCTCACCGCACACCAACACTGCACCCCCTCAATCCGCACCCCCTCACACCACACACCAACACTGCACCCCCTCAATCCGCACCCCCTCACAACACACACCAGCACTGCACCCCCTCAAATCCACACACCAACACTGAACCCCCTCGCACCACACACCAGCACTGCACCCCCTCAATCCACACACACCACTCCCCCTCACACCACACACCAGCACTGCACCCCCTCAATCCACACACACCACTCCCCTCGCACCACACACCAGCACTGCACCCCCTCAATCCACACACCAACACTGAACCCCCTCGCACCGCACACCAGCACTGCACCCCCTCAATCCACACACACCACTCCCCCTCACACCACACACCAACACTGCACCCCCTCAATCCACACCCCCTCACTCTGCTCCCCCTCACCCCGCACACCAACACTGCACCCCGTCACTCTGCTCCCCCCCGCACCGCACACCAACACTGCACTCCCTCAAACCGCACCCCCTCACTCTGCTCCCCCTCTCACTGCACCCCAACACTGCACCCCCTCAATCCGCACCCCCTCACTCTGCTCCCCCTCACTCTGCTCCCCCTCTCACTGCACACCAACACTGCACTCCCTCAATCCACACCCCCTCACACCACACACCAACACTGCACCCCCTCACTCTGCTCCCCCTCACCCCGCACACCAACACTGCACCCCCTCACTCTGCTCCCCCCCGCACCGCACACCAACACTGCACCCCCTCAATCCGCACCCCCTCACTCTGCTCCCCCTCACACCACACACCAACACTGCACCCCCTCAATCCGCACCCCCTCACTCTGCTCCCCCTCTCACCGCACACCAACACTGCACCCCCTCAATCCGCACCCCCTCACACCACACACCAACACTGCACCCCCTCAATCCGCACCCCCTCACACCACACACCAGCACTGCACCCCCTCAATCCACACACCAACACTGAACCCCCTCGCACCGCACACCAGCACTGCACCCCCTCAATCCACACACACCACTCCCCCTCACACCACACACCAACACTGCACCCCCTCAATCCACACCCCCTCACTCTGCTCCCCCTCACCCCGCACACCAACACTGCACTCCCTCACTCTGCTCCCCCTCACCCCGCACACCAACACTGCACCCCCTCACTCTGCACACAAACACCACTCTCCCTCACTCCACACCCCCTCACACTCTCCCTGGCTCCGCACCCCCTCCTGGTTAACAATAAAAAGGAGCTGCGTGGCAGGTGGGAACAAATGAGGTATTGATGGAGTGCGAGAAATGCAAGAGAACACTTAAAGAAATCAGAAGTCATGAGGTTGCTCTACCAGCCAAGGTGAGGAAGAATGCTAAGGGATTCTACAGATATGTAAAGAGCAAAAGGATTGCAAGGGACAAAATTGGTCCTCCAGATGATCAGACTGGTAATCCATGTGTGGAGCCAAAAGAAATGGTAGAATTCTTAAATAAATTCTTAAATCTAAAGCCACAAGGCTACTAAACAGCTTTCTCCCACAGGCAGTCAGACTGTTAAATAGCTGCTCCACCTGACTCTGCTTTGGACACTTTTAACTTGCACTGGACACATAACTTATTTAACTGATATGTGGCTGTTGTGTTTTACTATTTATTGTTATGTTTATTATTTAGTGTTGAGTTTGTTATGTTATGATTGCACTGCCCCTGAGAAACACTGTCTCATTCTGCCCTGCAGAGCTGATGTATGGTTAGAATGACAATGAAGTTTTTTGAATCTTGAATAAATATTTTGCATCTGTAGTTACTCTGAATACAAACTCAGAGTCCATAGAAGTGAGGCAAAGCTGTTTCAACTTCATGGACCCTGTACAGATTACAGAGGGGGAGCTGTTTGCTGTCCTCAGGCAAATCAGGATGGATAAACCCCCAGGGCCTGACAAGGTGTCCCTCGGGCTCTGTGCGAATCTCGTGTGGGAATTTCCAGGGCCCTAGTAGAGATATTTAAATCATCCTTATCAACAGGAGAGGTACCAGAGGATTGGATGACAGCCAATGTTGTTCCGCTGTTTATGAAAAGCTCTAAACAGAAACCAGGAAGTTATAGACCAGTGAGTCTGACATCAGTTGTGGGAAAGTTTTTGGAAGGTATTCTAAGGGACTGGATATATAAGTATTTGGATAGACATGGAATGAGTAAGAATAGTCTGCATGGCTCTGTGCGTTGCAATCATGTCTAACCAGTCTTACAGAGATTTTCGAGGAAGTTACCAGGAAATTTGATGAAGAAAAAGCAGTGGATATTGTCTACGTGGACTTTAGTAAGGCATTGACAAAGGTCCTGCATGTGAGGCTGGTCAAGAAGATTCAGTCACTCGGCATTCAGGGTGTGATAGTAAATTGGATTTGACATTGGCTTTGTGGGAGAAGCCAGGGAGTGGTAGTCGAGATTTGCCTCTCTGACTGGAGGCCTGTGACCAGTGGTGTGCTGCAGGGATCAGTGCTGGGTCCGTTGTTGTTTGTCATCTGTATCAATGACCTGGATGATAAGGTGCCTGTTAGGTTTTTCCTGTGTGGGGAGGAGGGATTTGGCTGTTGACAATCGTGCTGTCTTTCTTTTCTTTCTTGGTTTCATGGCCATCTGGAGAAGAAGAATTTCAGAGATATATACTTTGATAATGTGTTTAACTGGATCGGCAAATTTGCAGATGACACCAAGTTTGGGGGTGTAGTAGACAGTGAGGAAGACTATCGTGGCTTATAGAGGGATCTGCACCAGATGGAAAAATCAGCTGAAAATTGGCAGATGGAATTTAATGGTGGAAGTGCGAGGTTTTGCACTTCCGTAGGACCAACCAGGGTGGGTCTTACACGGTGAACAGTAGAGAAGTGAGATGTGTGGTGGAACAAAGGGATCTGGTCATGGATTAAGGGTGAAAACTGAAATTTTTAAGGGGAACTTGTGGTGAAACTTATTTGCTCAAAGTGTGAGAGTGTGGAACGAGCTGCCAGCACAAGTGGTGCATGCGAGCTCGATTTCAACGTTTAAGAGAAATTTGGATAGGTACATGGATGGTAGGGATATGGAGGGCTATGGTCCCGGTACAGGTCAATGGGAGTAGGCAATTTAAATGTTTTCTGCATGGACTAGATGGGCTGAATGGCTGCTTCTGCACTGCTCTATGAGTCTACGACTCTACGTATATCAAAAGAAGACAGGGAAGTAGGTCATTTGTGTTAATGACCAACAGAGGCCAAAGATGTGCTGGGGGAGGCAGACCACAAGCAGTTCTTCTGTTACTCACCAACGCAACAGAGTCATAGAACTCTCCAGCACAGAAGCAGGCCCTTCGGCCCATCTAGTCCATGCAAAGATATTAATCTGCCCAGTCCCATCAAACTGTACCTGGACCACAGCCCCCGTACCCGGACCATCCATGTATCTATCCAAACTTCTCTTAAATAGTGAAATCAAACCACTTCCACTGGCAGCTCGTTCCACACCCTCACCACCCTCTGAGTGAAGAAATCACCCCTCAGGTTCCTCTTAAATATTTCACGTTTCACCTTTAACCCATTACCTGCAGTTGTAGCCTCACCCAACCTCAGTGGAAGAAGCCTGCTCACATTTAACCCATCTAAACCCTTTATAATTTTGTATGCCTCTTTCAAATCTCTCCTCATTCTCCCGTGCTCCAGAAAATAAAGTCCTGACCTATTCAACCTTTCCCTGTCACTCAGGTCCTTAAGTCACAGCAACATGTTGCAAACTTTGTACATAACTAGGAAGAATATCTTACACTGGCCGATTGACCCACTGACCCACACACCGCTGGGGTGAGGGAGGGAACCAGAGCGCCCGGGGATCCCATGCACTGGAACATCCCACACACCGGAACATCTCACATGATGCTGGGGTGGGGATGGGAACCAGAGCACCCAGGGGATCCCACACAGTCACAGCGAGAACATACAAACTTCACACAGACAGCACTGGAGGTCAGAGTCGAACCGGGGTCACGTCCGATGTCACCACACCTCGGTCAGTAGAATTGTGTCATGTTTGCCCTTCGCCATCGGACACTCTGTGAGGGATCTCCGCTGCAAGCTTGCTCAACATGGGGGAGAGAGCTGTAGCTCTGATTCTGAGCAGGCAGGCTCAGTGTGTGGTTGCTGGGTTACAACACCAACCGTCACTGCAGACACAACGCTCAAACAATGTCCCAGTAAATGCAGACACAGCGCACTGGACACACTGACTGTCTACAACATACACACAGACCAGCATGATAGTCTCGAGGCTGGCGTGACGCCTTACAGCGTCAGTGATCCAGATTCAATTGCCACCGCTGTCTGCAAGGAGTTTGTACGTTCTCCCCGTGACTGCACACGTTTGCCCAGGGGCTCTGCTTTCCTCCCACACTCCAACGGTGTACGGGTGAGGGTTAATGCGAGGTGGGCATGCTACGCTGGCTCCGGAAGCATCACGACTCTGACGGGCTGCCCCCAGCACGTCCTCGCACTGTGGAGGTAGTCGATGCAAATAACGCACTTCACTGTGTGTTCCAGTGCTTCGAGGTGTGTGTGACAGATAAATATGTGCTTGAGCTCAGTTACCATGTGTCGGGCTCTCACTAATACTAGATGGACTGTTAATTGTAAATCACTTATTACCAAAATGGCTTCTCGTACTGTTAACTGCTGAGCAAGGGGTACTCTCTTACAACAGCAATGTTTGGGTTATACAGGGAGATAATGGAAATTGTATTCATTTGCTAGCCAATGGAAGTCATGTTCGGTTATCTTGTGTATGTGTGCTGAGTTGAGGAGCGCAGGCTTTTTCGGGAGGCGAGCGGAGAGGACGGACGTGCAGGGAATGGACAGTGGTTCCAGGGCAGCGGATACCGGACCTCGGGGGTTCAGAGGGTGGCCGGAGTTTCGGAAGGACATTGTGGGTGGAATTGGAGGCGTGAGCTCCAATGTATTAAAATATTATGTGCACAAGACTGAGCAGTTACTTATGTGGCTCCTTTTCTCTTTGTTGTTGCTACTAACCCATCACCAAAATTTGCTATAAAGTATAATTCTTTACTCGCACTTTGTATACTGTTTCATATTTGTGTCGTGGCTGATCATTGGGCGCCTCACACCGTATCTGCGCCAAAGCATTTGCACAGTTTGGCAGGGTCGACAGCTATTCACCCTAGGCAACAGGAGTGAGTGGGGGCAAAGGCCGTTACACACGGGATCGTCAGCAGAGATGGAGGGTGGGGTGACTACCTGTTGTTGTAGGAGCCCCCGGAGTCGCAGTCACAGGGTCGACAACCCGCCAAGTCAGTACTGAGTCCCCAGTACTCCGTCTGTGTGTTAAACAGGGAAGGAGTCATTACACAGGCTACCTCTGAAACAGGCAACAGCACGTGCAAACAGACAGACACACACACACACGCTGCCACGCACACTTCCACTCACATATACACACGGTACTCGCGTATACAGGTAGTACTCCCACAGCACAAGCATTCACGTACATGCACTCACACACAATTACACAAACACAGTGCACTGCTCTTTCTCTGTGACCGACACTTTATTCTGCATTCTGTTGTTGTTTTACCCCAATGCACTGTCTAATGATCTGATCCGTATGAACAGTGTACAAAACAAGTTTTTCACTGTACCTCGGTACATATCACAATAATAAACCAATTCCAATTGCAGCTAACGTGATGTTCTGTAAAATCGCTCAGTCGGACTTAACGCTCAACCCATGGGAGTTTGTAATACAGGACAGGGGCAGTGCCCATGCCAAACTCTCACCCTCCAGTCACACTCTGTGCCAGAACCCTGTGAGGCTTGTTCACTGACTGCCCAACACCCAGCGTTATAATGAAGTTGGATAAGATGCTGGTGAGGCCTAACTTGGAATATCGTGTGCAGGTCTGGTCACCTACCTGCAGAAAAGATACCAGCAAGATAGAAAGAGTACAGAGAAAATTTACAAGGATGTTGCTGGGACTCGTGGGCCTGAGTTATACCTCTTCATCTTTGGGATGAAGGTGCAAGATAGATACCTCCCAAAGGTGAAGGCGAATTCTAAAGAGAGGATCAGGCAACCGTGGCTGACAAGGAAAGTCAAAGACAGCATAAAAGGAAAAGAGAGCATGTAATAGAGCAAAAATAGAGGATTGGGAAGTTTTTAAATACCAACAGAAGGCAAATAAAAAGCCATAAGGAGAGAGAAGATGAAATACGAAGGTAAGCCAGCCAATAAAATCAAAGAGGATTCCAAAGGTTTCTTCAGAGAGGTGAGAGTAGATATCGGACTGCTGGAAAATGATGCTGAAGGGGTTTAATGGGGAATAAGAAATGCCGAGTGAACTTAGCAAGCGTCTTTCTTCAGCCTTTACTGTGGAAGACTCCATGCCAGACATGTGAGAGTGTCAAGGCAGAGGTGCGTGTCATTGCCATCACTAGGGAGGAGGTGCTTGGGAAGCTGAGAAGTCTGAAGGTAGATAAGTCACCTGGACCAGATGGACTACACCACGGGGTTCTGAGAAGAGGAGGCTGGAGAGACCGTGGAGGCATTAGTAATGATCTTTCAACAATCAATTGACTCTGACATGGTTCTGGAGGATTGGAAAACTGAAAATGTCAAGAGAAAACCTGCAGATGCTGGAAATCCAAAACAACACACACAAAATACTCATCAGGCCAGGCAGCATCAATGGAAAAGAATAAACAGTTGACACTCCAGGCCAAGACCCTTCAAGGGGACTGAAATGTCACTCCACTCTTTAAGAACTGGTGGGGGGGGGGGGGAGGCAGAAGAAAGGAAATTATAGGCCTCAATGGTTGGGAAGATGTCAGTCAATTGTTAAGGATGTGTTTCTGGGGTATTTGGAGGCACATGATAAAATAAGGCAAAGTCAGCATGGTTTCCTTCAGAGAAAATCTTACCTGACAAATCTGTTGGAATTCTTTGAAGAAATAATAGGCAGGATGGACAAAGGAGAGTCAGTGGATGTTGCTTATTTAGATTTTCAGAAGCCCTTTGACAAGATGCTACATATGAGGCTACTTAACAAAATAAAGAGCCCATGGTTTTACTGGGAAGATACTAGCATGGATAGAAGATTGGCTGACTGGCAGGAGACAAAGAGTGGGAATTTGCTGGTTGGCTGCTGGTGACTGGTGGTGTTCTGCAGAGGACAGAGTTGGAACTGCTTTTTTTTAAACGTTATGTCAATGATTTGGAGAACGGGATTGATGGCTTTGTGGTCAAGTTTGCGGATGACACAAAGGTAGGTGGAGGGGGAGGTAGAATTGAGGAAGCAGGATTTGGACAGATTAGCAGGAGGACATGGACAGATTGGGAGAATGAGCCAAGAAGCAGCAGATGGAATATAGTGTAGTGAAGTGTATAGTCATGCATTTTCGTGGAAGAAATAAAGGACTAAAGGTGTAGATTATTTTCTAAACGGGAGAAAATTCAAAAATCAGAGGTGCAAAAGAGCTTAGTAGTCCTTGTGCAGGATACCCTGAAGGTTAACTTATAGGTTGAATCAGTGGTGAGGAAGGCAAATGCAATGTTAGCCATCATGGGATGTCAAAGCTTACGAGAGAAGGCAGGAGAATGGGGTTGAGAGGGATAATAAATCAGCCGTGATGGAATGGTGGAGCAGACTCGATAGGCTGAATGGCCTGTCTACTCCTATGTCTTACGGTCTGATGGAAAGGCCAGTTTCTGTGTTGTTGCTCTGACATCTCAGTCTGGTTCCACACTCTCTCACATTTCCCGCCCTCCGAGCATCACAGAACCCATGGGAGACCCCGTGAGAACCCCAGCCCCTGCCCTGACACTCACCAGGCACGTATCACAGTAGCGGCCCGTCACGTGCCTCTTGCAGATACAGTCCCCACTGATGTGGTCACAGGGAGCCCCCATCATCACCACTCCCCGAGGATCACAGAGGCAGGCTGCGGAACACAGCATTGGTGACACATTACAACATCCGTCCACCACCCAGTCCATCCCACAGGACACCCCATCACTGGGAGGGGGAGCTGAGCACTGATCAGTCCCCCCAGTGCCCCACCCTACCATCACCATATCCAATCCTGGGCCTTACATCAGACAGGAGAAGGGGAACACAGGGCTGAAAGGGTTAAACACAGAGCCTGGGTTACACTGGCTGGCACAGTGGGCAGTATCCCCGCCTCAGAAGCTCCAGGGAGCTGGGTTTGATTACCACCCCTGGTACTTTCTGTGTGGAGTTTGCATGTTCTTGCTGATTCCCCCGTCGGCTCCAGTTTCCTCCCATGTCCCAGAGACCTGGGGGCTGCTGAGCTAATCGCCCACGGAGATTGTCCTCTGGGGGTTGTGATGGAAATGTGGGGTGGGGGGATGAAATGGCATCAGTTGTTGGCTAGCATGTACTAGATGGGCTGAACAGGCCGTTTCCATGCTCTATAGGTGGGGATGGATTTTACTGAGCATAAGTTTGAGAGAGATGGGTTTGATGAGGTGCATCTGGAACATTCATTCAGGGATGAGACCTTGAAATCTGATCCCACTGGGTCAGGAAGACATCAGGAATCTATCCTCACTGAGGGCGGGGATACTGGGAAAACTGGACATCAGACGGGAGTGGGACCTGGGCGAGGAGTGGAGCTGCCACTCCAATGTAAAACGAGGCCGTACTCTCTTCCCAAACATTCCCACCTCACCAGCTCTCCTTCCTTGTCCCTACCCCAATACCTCGCCCCACCCTAACACCAGGCTTTCCCTCCTGTTTGCCCACTTAACCTCTCCCTTCACTCCCTCCACATCCTGTCCTCCTCCTCCTCTCCTGCCCATCCCACCTCTTGTTGAGTCACCCCACACCCCCACTCAGTCCCCTGCCTCTCCCTTCATCCACGTGAGGGGCAAGGAAACAATTTGCCGAGAAGGTACATCTTCGATTGCGTGGGGTGGGGGAGAGGCTCAGTGGGACCCGGTGAGGGGGGGAATAGTCGCAGTGACCCATCACACACAGTCCACTGCGTTCCCAAAGCCCTTGCCCGACCGCCAGCCAGTGGGGATCCCTCTCACCGAGCGGCTGGTATCGGGTCGGGTCAGCAGTGTGTACTGCCCTGTCACTGGCCGGTTAAACTCACCCTGCTGGGCACTGGGGATGGATGGGTGCAGGCGAGAGCTACCTACCTGAGCAGCCCTGTGGGTTGTCCAGGCTCAGACCGTAAAAACCATCCTTGCAGCGGTCACAGCGAGCGGCCTGCACATTCTCCTTGCACCGGCACTGCCCAGCGATCACCCCGTAGTCCAGGTCGGTGTCACTGTCGCAGAGCCCTCCCTCCAGGGACCCCACCGGGTCACAGTCGCACGCTGCCAGGCAGACAGAGGAAGGCGATGAGACCCCACAGTCAGGAGGGGAGGGTGACCGCAGAACGCAGCAGGCAATCCCTCTCCCCACAGCACGGGAAGGGAGAAATGCAATCCCCTCACCCCTCACCCCTCACTGAGAGACAAGGCACTGGAGGCACTCAGCAGGTCAGGCAGCATCTGCAGATGCTCTGTCCAACGTACGGGATTTCTTTAGCAACTTGCTTTTTAAATGTTAGCTTCCAGGTAGAGTCGGTGGTGAGGAAGGCAACTACAATGTTAGCATTCATTTCAAGAGGTCTAAAGTACGAGAACAGGGATGTGATGCTGAGGTTTTATAAGGCACTGGTCAGATCGTACTTGGGGCAGTTTTGGGCTCAATATCTAAGAGGAGATGTGCTGGTATTGCAGAGGGGCTAGATGATTCATGAGAATAATTCCAGGAATGAAAGGGTTAATGTTTGATGGCTCTGGGCCAGTACTGACTGGAGTTTAGAGGAATGAGGGGGGTCTCACTGAAACCTGAGATAGAGCGGATATTCCTATGGTGGAGGAGTCTCCGACCGGAAGGTACTGCCTCAGAATAGGAGGGTATCCCTTTACAGCAGAGACGAAAAGGAATTTGTTCATCCAGAAGGTGGTGAATCTGTGGAATTTATTGCGACAGACAGCTGTGGAGGCCAAGTCATTGACTGAGTACGTTTAAAGCAGAGGTTGATAGGTCCTTGATTAGGTAGGGCGTCAAAGGTTATGAAGAAAAGGCAGGAGAATGTGGATGAGAGGGATAATAAATCAGCCATGATGGAATGGCAGAGCAGACTTGATGGGCTGAATGGCCTCATTGGCTCCTACATTTGATGGCTTTTACTCCAGATTCTGGCGTCTGCAGTCTCCTGTGTTTCCATCCCTTTCCAACTTGTTTAGTACCAGGACATGCCAGCATTTATCGCCCATCCCTAACTGCCCCCACCCTGAGAAGGTGGGGGTTAGGGCTACGTCACGGTGCTGGTGGGGACGGCGTTCCAGAGTTCAGATCCACTGGCAGTGGCGAACAGTCACGTTGGGGTGTGACTGAGTGGGGAACCTGTGGGTGATGGAGTTCCTGCTGGTTTGTGACCTAGTGATTACGCAGTAACACATGGAAACCATTCTGCCCCTTAGGACTATACTTGTCGGTCCATTTGGTGGAGATGGTTCTGACCAATATCCATGCTCTTCCCCTGGATTGTGGCATACTGCCGCTGTCGTCTCTCTGTCAGCCGATGGTGATCCGTGGAATCCCACTGGACCTCTGAGGAAGCCCCCTGAAGGTTGGATGTGGGAGATCACTGTCTGCGAGCCTGAGTCCAGGGCTAAGGACTGGAGGCTCGGAGGCAGGTTGCCCTAGAATTAGAGGCCTATGTGTGTGGGGTGGGAAAGGGCTTGCCTTGTATTTGTTGTCTTGTTTTATTCTGTTTTTTCTGTTCGAGTTGTTCTGCTGAACACTGTGGACATGCTGTGTTGGCAAAGGAATGTGTGGCGGTGTTTGCGAGCTGCCCCCAGCACATCCTTAGGCTGTGTGGGTGTGTGTGCAAAGGACCCATCTCACTGAGTGTTTCAAAGCACACATGATACATAAATGAATCTGAATGCCTGGACCTTCTCCTTGGAAAATTGGAATCCCCTCCCTTGGAAGACCGGAATCCTTCCTTGAAACAATGAACAGCCCTCTCCAGAACCCTGACTGCCTCCCCTACACCCTTTCCGGGTGGGACAGTGGATGTCACGAGCCGGGTGCTGAGTCGCAAAGCCCGCAGCCGCGGGGACACACTCACGGATGCAGGTATTCTCAGACCGGATGTCGGCCATCGGGTTGCGGTAGTAGAAAGGTTTGCAGAGCTCACAGTTCCTGCCCATGGTGTCGTGGTAACAGTCGTCACAAACACCGCCACTCACGTTCCCCGTGGCGCGGTACACCGCTATGTCAAAGTGGCACCGGTTGGAGTGGTTATTGCAGTTACAGGCTGGTGGAGAGAGACAGGCAGGAGGTCAGGGGCACTCTGAGCAGATGAAACTGGGCAGGGTGAGGACTGTCTATGGGCACAGGGCAGTGTGAGAACAGTCCACAGGCACAGAGCAGGGTGAGATGGGCACAGGGCAGGGATGGAAGTGCTTGGTGAACAGGCAGACTGGTTTGTGCACATGGGGAAAGGTCCCTGAACATTGGGCAAGAGTTGCGAGTTGTTTGTAAATACAGGGAACAGTTCGTGAGCACAAGGAAGGAGTGAAGTGGTTCATGAACATACAGCAAGGGCAAGGGTGGTTCTTGAACACGGGGAGTGGGGGAGAGACTCGTGAACACGGGGAGTGGGGGGGTGAATCGTGTACACGGGGTGTGGGGGGGTGACTCGTGTACACCGGGAGTGGAGGAGCGACTTGTGTACACAGGGTTTGGGGGAGTGACTCGTGTACACGGGGAGTGGGGGGGTGACTCGTGTACACGGGGAGTGGGGGGGTGAATCGTGTACACGGGGTGTGGGGGGTGACTCGTGTACATGGGGTGTGGGGGGGTGACTCGTGTACACGGGGAGTGGGGGGGTGACTCGTGTACACGGGGAGTGGGGGGGTGAATCGTGTACACGGGGTGTGGGGGGGTGACTCGTGTACATGGGGTGTGGGGGGGTGACTCGTGTACACGGGGAGTGGGGGGGGGTGACTCGTGTACACGGGGAGTGGGGAGGAGAGTGACTCGTGTACACGGGGAGTGGGGGGGTGACTCGTGTACACGGGGAGTGGGGAGGAGAGTGACTCGTGTACACGGGGAGTGGGGAGGAGAGTGACTCGTGTACACGGGGAGTGAGGGGGTGACTCGTGTACAAGGGGAGTGGGGGGGTGACTCATGTACACGGGGAGTGGGGAGGAGAGTGACTCGTGTACACGGGGAGTGGGGGGGTGACTCATGTACACGGGGAGTGGGGGGGGTGACTCGTGTACACGGGGAGTGGGGAGGAGAGTGACTCGTGTACACGGGGTGTGGGGGGGTGACTCGTACATGGGGAGTGGGGGGGTGACTCGTGTACACGGGGTGTGGGGGGGTGACTCGTGTACACGGGGAGTGGGGGGGTGACTCGTGTACACGGGGAGTGGGGGGGAGAGTGACTCGTGTACACGGGGAGTGGGGAGGAGAGTGACTCGTGTACACGGGGAGTGGGGAGCAGAGTGACTCGTGTACGTGGGGAGTGGGGAGCAGAGTGACTCGTGTACACGGGGAGTGGGGAGGAGAGTGACTCGTGTACATGGGGAGTGGTATAAATGGTTGATGAACACGGGGCTGGGTTGGGACTAATTTGTGAAAGTGGGGAATGGTTTGTGAACATGAGACAGGGGTACAAGTGGTCCAGCATGGGACGGGTGTGATCCGAGAACACGGGGAGCATTTCATGAACAGAGGGCAAGGGTGGGACAGTTCAGTACACGGGGCAGGGGTACGAGGGGTTCGTGAAGACAGGGCAGAGGTGGGAGCGGTTTGCGAATTAGACGGGGAGAGCACGCAACAGGCACTGGGTTACAATTATCTCCCGGCTGCTGGAAACGTGCAAACCTTTGCAGGCGTGTGGATTGTCAGCCTTTGCCGGTCTCCAGGGCACCTCGTGGTAGAAATCCATGCACTGCTCACAGTTTAATCCTTTGGTGTTGTGTTTACAGATACATCTGCCGTGAATCTGAACGGAGGAAGAAATGACTTGGATCAGTCATCGCAGAAATCTAATTGCAACACTGCTCTTAAACTTTGGTTGAGGATTATGAATCTTTGACTTCTATTCTTAAACATAGACAATGGAACATTGAACAAACAGTACAGGTTCTTCAGCCTGCACTGTTGTACTGACCTTTGAACCTACCGTAAGATCAACCTAACCCTTCCCTCCCACATACCCCCCCACTTCTCTATCATCCATGTGTCTCTCTAAGAAGCTCTACCTGCCTCTACCACCACCCCTGGCATGTGTTCCACACACCCACCACTCTGTAAAAACCTCCCTCTCACATCCCCCCCCCACTCTGGGAAAAGTCTTTGGAAGTCCATTCTATCTATGCCTCATCATTGTGTACACCGTTACCTCTCATCCTGCTTCCCTCCGCAGGGAAAATCCCTAGCTCGCTCAACCCATCCTCATAACACATGCTCTCTAATCCAGGCAGCATCCTGGTTAATCTCCTCTGCACCATCTCTAACTTCCAAGAGGACCAGAACCTTGTCGAAGGGTTTGGAGGCCGGTGTTCCTCAATGACCTGGAGAGCTACGTTGGCTGGAGTCAGGGCTTCATGCTTAGGCTCTTGGTAGGGTGACCTATGCCAAACAGGTCAAAGGGCAAAGGCCAAACTAAGAGTGGTCCACCAGTCCTCCAGGTTCGGGGGTTCTGCTCAGGGCTAACAACCCTGACCGGTAAAACAAAACTGTTACGGAAGCAGCAACGAAGAATCCTTCTGCATCTGAGTGTGACGTTGCTCCTGAGTCTCCACCCGGGACTTGCACGACTGACAGCAGCGAAAACTGGACTACTGACATGATAAAGGAAGCCCCAAACACCAGCAGAGATGGGGGACCTTCATTGCTGCCCCACACACCAGCAGCAGAACAGGCAGTAGAGAGTGGAGACCTTCTCTAAAGCTTTCACATCCTTCCTATAATGAGGCAGCCAGAACTGAACACAATATTCCCAGTGTGGCCTAACCAGAGTTTTATAGAGCTGCAACTTTACCTCACGGCTCTTGACCTCAATCCCCCGACTAATAAAAGCCATCGCACCATAAGCCTTCTTAACCACCCTATCAACTTGTGTGGCATCTTCGACGGATCTACGATCTTCTTACGAATCGGTGGATAACTGCGATGTCTTGTTTGCCCGAGAAATGTAAACGTAGAGAGAAATTCTGTCTGTATAGTTCTGAGCAGTTGGCAGAGGCTCCTTTACGGACAGATGTCGAGCTGGTCAGGTCAGGTCAGGTCCGGCTGCACTGTATGTACTCTGCTGTGGTTACTCCCCAGTGCAGGGTCATTGCATCAGTTAATGAGAGTGTTCCACAGCCAAGGGACTTCTGAGATGTTTTAAATACAGTCACTGATTCGCTGAATGTGTAAAATCACAAGGGGTATGGTGAACACTCAGTCTTTTTTGCAGATTTGTGGAATCAAGAACCAGAGGGAACAGCTTTAAGGTGAGATGGGGAGATTTAATCATCATCAAAGACCCTCTCCACCCAGGCCATGATCTTTTCTCACCTCTGCCATCAGGTAGAAGGTACAGGAGCCCCAGGACTCACGTCACAGGGTTCAGGAACAGTTACTACCCCTCAACCATCAGGCTCTTGAACAAAGGGGATAACTGCTCACTTGCCCATTCATTGAGATGTTCCCACAGCCAATGATCTCACTTTAAGGGCTCTTTGTCTTCTTATTTCATGTTGTTATTTATTCCTATTTATTTATATTTGCATTTGCACAGTTTGTTGTCTTCTGCACTCTGGTTGATCTTTCACTGATCCTGTAACAGTCACAACTCTATCGATTTGCTGAGTGTGCCCGCAGAAAATGAATCTCAGGGTTGTATTTGGTGACATATATGTACTTTGATAATAAAAATTATATTATATTATATTATATTATTAAATTACCTTGAACTTTAAAAGGAACCTGTGGGACAACACCTTCACCCAGAAGGTGGTCAGTGTATGAAATGAGCTGCCAGCGAAGTGGTTCAGACAAATATGCTAACAACATTTAAAAGACCCTGGGACTGATACGTGACTGAGAAGATTTTGAGGGATATGGGTAAATGAGATGAGCTTTGATGAGAGCGACACGCACAAAAAGCTGGAGGAATTCAGTGTGTCAGGCAGTATCTGTGGAGGGGAATGAACGATCAACATTTCAATCCTCCACTGACTCTGCCTGGCCTGCTGAGTTCCTAGTCATAGTACAGTCATACTTCATTGATCCCGGGGGAAATTGGTTTGCGTTACAATTGCACCATAATAATAAGTAGTAATAGAACCATAAATAGTTAAATAGTAATGTGTGAATTATGCCAGTAAATTATGAAATAAGTCCAGGACCAGCCTATTGGCTCAGGGTGTCTGACCCTCCAAGGGAGGAGTTGTAAAGTTTGATGGCCACAGGCAGGAATGACTTCCTATGACGCTCTGTGTTGCATCTCGGTGGAATGAGTCTCTGGCTGAATGTACTCCTGTGCCCACCCAGTACATTATGTAGTGGATGGGAGACATTGTCCAAGATGGCATGCAACTTGGACAGCATTCTCATTTCAGACACCACCGTCAGAGAGTCCAGTTCCATCCCCACAACATCACTGGCCTTACGAATGAGTTTGTTGATTCTGTTGGTGTCTGCTACCCTCAGCCTGCTGCCCCAGCACACAACAGCAAACATGATAGCACTGGCCACCACAGACTCGTAGAACATCCTCAGCATCGTCCGGCAGATGTTAAAGGACCTCAGTCTTCTCAGGAAATAGAGACGGCTTTGACCCTTCTTGTGGACAGCTTTTAGTCTATGTAGCTCTGGATTTCCAGCATCTTCCGAATCTGGTGTGTCTATTTCAGATGGGCCAAGGGTTCTGCACTGTGTTGACAGTTATCACCTCTCAACCACCTGTCTCCTGAACCGATGTGGCTCTCTTCACTCACCTCAACACTGAACTGATTCCACAAGCTACAGACTCCCGTTCAAGGATTCGACAACTGATAATCTCAGTATGTATTACTTATTTATTAATTACTATTGTTTTCTTTTTCTTTTTTTGTATTTACACAATGTGTTGGTTGTTACACATGGGCTGTGTGTCTTTATTTCATTGATTCTATTGTGTTTCTTTCTATCTACTGTGTACGCCCACAAGAAAGTGAATCTCTGGGTTGTACATGGTGACATAAATGTAGTTGGATAATAAATTTACATTGAACTCTGACTCTGGGAGGTAGACAGTAGAGGCAATGCCAGCGTCTACTATTCATCCACAGGAGCCCCTTAGCAGAGGAGATGCCTAGAGTTGGCCACACTGGGTCTCCAGTGCAGGTAAGGACAGTAGATTCCCTCCAACTCTCCCCTTCTCTTCTCCTCACCTGCACATCACCTCCCTCGGGTTCCTCACCTCCTTCCATTTCTCCCGTGGTCCACTCTCCTCTCCTATCAGAATCCTTCTTCTCCAGCCCTTTACCTTTCCACCCATCACCTCCCAGCTTCTTAATTAATCCCCCTCCTCCACCCACTCACCTCACCCCCTCCCCTGGTCTCACCTATCACCTCCCAGCTTGTACTTCTTCCCCTCTCCCACCTCTTATTCTGGCTTCTTCCTCCCTTCCTTTCCAGTTGTGAAGAAGGGTCTCGGCCTGAAACGTTGACTGTTTATTCATTTCCATAGATGCTGCCCGGCCTGCTGAGTTCCTCCAGCATTTTGTGTGTGTGTTGCTCTGGATTTCCAGCATCTGCAGATTTTCTCTCATTTGTGATTATACCCGAACATCTCATACTGTTAGTACTCCTGTATTTGCCCACCTCCAGCAGCCCTGGTGACACCCTGGGGTGCCAGTCTGGGTGCCATGCTGACGAGGGAGAGCTCAACATCCTGAGCTGTATGAAGACCAAACAGGAGCACAGCAACTGGTCAGTGGGATCTTACCATTCCCAGCACGCCTCGTTGGACCCCTGCCACAGGGGAGCACTCGGAGGCGTGGCCGTAGCAGAAGCAGCTTCCCCGCAGCACCAGCTCGTAGATTGCATAATAATACTTCTGCAAGACCTCCGGCCGCCTGTCCAGCAGGTTGTCACCCAGCGTGTGCAGCTTGGTCAAGTGGATCCTTAAGTTTGTAATCCTCAGCAGATCTGCAGGTGGAGGTGGGGAGATCAGAAGATGGGTGATTGAGGGGAGGGGAGATCAGAGGGTGGGTGTTCGGGGTCTGGGGAGATCAAAGAGTGGGTGATTGGCGGGGGGAGATCAGAAGATGGGTGATTGAGGGGTGGGAGATCAGAGGGTGGGTGATCGGGGGGAGATCAGAGGGTGGGTGATCGGGGGGAGATCAGAGGGTGGGCAATTGGGGGGAGATCAGAAGATGGGCAATGGAGGGGTGGGAGATCATAGGTGGGCAATCAGGGGGGTGGTCGATTGGTGGAGGTGGGGAGATCAGAAGATGGGCGATCGGGGGGTGGGAAATCAGAGGGTGGGCAATCGGGGGGGTCGGTTGGTGGAGGTGGGGAGATCAGAAGATGGGCGATCAGGGGGGTGGGAGATCAGAAGATGGGCGATCGGGGGGGTGGGAGATCAGAGGGTGGGCGATTGAGGGTGGGCGATCTGAGGGGGTGAGATCAGAGGGGGGAGATCAGAGGGGGGAGATCAGAGGGGGGGAGATCAGAGGGGGGAAGATCAGTGGGGGGGTGATTGAGGGGGGAGATCGGGGGGAGATCGGGGGGAGAGATCGGGGGGGAGATCGGGGGGGAGAGATCGGGGGGGAGATCGGGGGGAGAGATCAGAGGGTGGGCGATCGGTGGAGGTGGGGAGATCAGAAGATGGGTGATTGAGGGGTGGGAGATCAGAAGATGGGTGATTGAGGGGTGGGAGATCAGAGGGTGGACGATCAGGGAGGTGGTCGATTGGTGGAGGTGGGGAGATCAGAAGATGGGCGATCGGGGGGGTGGGAGATCAGAGGGTGGGCGATTGAGGGGGGAGATCAGAGGGGGGGCGATTGAGGGGGGAGATCGGGGGGAGATCGGGGGGGAGATCGGGGGGAGATCAGAGGGTGGGCGATCGAGGGTGGGCGATCGAGGGTGGGCGATTGGTGGAGGTGGGGAGATCAGGAGATGGGCGATTGTGGGGTGGGAGATCAGGAGATGGGCGATTGTGGGGTGGGAGATCAGAAGATGGGCGATTGTGGGGTGGGAGATCAGAGACCGGACGATCGGGAGGGGGGGCGATTGGTGGAGGTGGGGACGTGAGCCGTGCACTGCTTCCTGGGCACAATCCTCCCTACTATTGAGGATATCTTCAGAGGTGATGTCTCAGGAAGGGTGGCTTCCATCATTAAGGGCCCTCACCACCCAGGACGTGCCCTCCCCTCATTACTAACATTACAGGGGAAGTACAGGAGCCTAAAGACACACACTCAGTGTGTCAGGGCCAGATTTTCCCCTCCACTATCAAATGTCTGCAGGGACAGTGAACCAGTGGACACTACCTCACCATTTCACTCTGTATTTGCACTCTATTTTTAATATTTCTTATTGTAACTTCCAGTTTTTGATATGTCTTAGACTGTACTGCTTCCACAAAAGAGGAAATGTAACGATATGTCAGTGATAATGAACCCAAACATGGTTCAGTAAACTCCGTGCCCTGTCCCACTCTCTCTACATTTGGGCCATATACAGTGATTATAAACCCAAATATAATTCAGTAAACTCCGTGCCCTGTCCCTCTCTCTCTATGTCTGGGCCATATGCAGGTTCCACCTCTTGGTGGACCCCTCCAGATCCCGGGTGGGTCCCTGAGTCGGTCGGCTAAGCAGGAGCAGGGAGGAGGAGGACGCCCTCCTGCAGCTGGTCACTGTCAGAAAGCTGGACAGCCCAGAGACAGGCCCTGCGTCCTTGCACACCAGTGCTGACCACCGTACTTAGCCATACTGGACCCTTTAACCACACTTTGTCCACAGACTTCCATACCATAGCAATTTAGCTGCTGGACCGGACGTTTCTGAAAGCGTGAGCTGGGGCATGAATGGAAGAAGATCGAAGAAGGGGTTTCATGACAGAATTGGAAAATGTGCTTTGCTCTGGGGATTTCCGGTATTTTCTATTTTGCGGGCATGTTATTCTGGCACCAGAGTGTGTGGTGACACTTGCAGGCTGCCCCAGCATATCCTTGGGTGTGTTGGTTGCAAACACAAATGACACTTCACCGTATGTTTCGATGTACATATGAGAAATCAATCAGAATCCGAATCTGATCAAAACGGTGATAAATGAAGGGTGCTGGTGGGAGTGAGACAGACAGCAAATGAACATCCAACAGGCCTCTGGTGTCATTACCGTGGTGAGGGTCACAAAGGTTAATTGCGCCCATGCAGTGGGGCCAGATCTTGCTGGGAGAGTTGAATATCATTGAGCCCTGCAAGAACTAATCAGCGATAACGCCAGAACTGAGAGGCTGCAAGTTTGAAAAGCTGCAAAGAGTCACATAGACAGAGGGAAAGGTCAAGCAGCCAGAGGGCAAGGTCAATCAGATAGAAGGTCAAACAGCCAGAGGGCAAGGTCAATCAGATAGAAGAGAAGGTCAAACAGCCAGAGGAGGTCAAACAGCTGGAATTCTCCACTTCAGAAACAGAATGACTGAGAGGTGAGGTTTGGACATGATAGGTCATAAAGTACAACCAGATTGTTACGCCCAATCCAAATCCAAACCCGACCCAACGACAGCCAATCTACTTCTCTGCTGATGAGAACCTCATCCAAAGGGTTGGGGCTGATGTCAGTGCAGGGACTTATCCCGGGATCACCTCCTTGTGTACAAGCTGTTACACTGGACTCCTGCCAGTGTGGTTGGGCAGCTGTGAAATGAATGTCACCAAGCCACAGAGCATTGATCTGTCCGGTAGAAAGATCCCTCCGGGTCACCTTGAATTTCCAGGCTGTAGGGATCATCCACTTTGACAGCTGGATCCAGAACTTTATAAATAACCTGCAGCGAGGAGACACAGGATGAATGCACAGACAGTCATACCCCCATCCTGTCCTGACAGTATTGGCAATGAGGGTTACCACTCCTGCATACCTCAACATGTTCACAGTCACACTCCTGGTGTACAGTCAGAGTACTCCGACGCCAATCCCTCCATCAAAAGAACTTGCTAATCAGCAGACAACCTCCCTGTAATATTGGCTGAAGAAGAGTTATTCACTGCCACATGGCAGGGAACCGAAAGTGACTGAATCTCAGGGTAGCATAAGGATAATAACTTTCTTCTTGGACTTTGATGGAGACTGTGTGGAGTGTCACACAGGCAGCTGGGAAGGGACTGAACGAAGCGGGACAAAACGGAGTCAATGTATACGGACACGAGTTCAGTGGGGCAGGAAGGGGCAGAGGTAATGGGCTTATTCAGATGGTCAGGTTCGTGGATCTTGGGCAGTAGGTAGAATCGAGCAGTATGGGGTGAGTTTGGTGGCAGTGCATGGGAGATGTACAGAGTTGAGTTGATACTGGGGTCCTGTTCAAGCGGGAAGCAAGAGGTGGTGTTGCTTGGACTCGGCAGGGCAGAGATTGGTCCACCACACTATGTGTGCGTGTTGTTCAATCTAACCCTTACTGTCAACCCTTCTACTTGGCCCAGAACCAGCTGTTTACTCTGACATACACATTCTCACCCACATTAACAGCTGAAAAGGTCGATGATCTGCTGTGTTATTTTACACTTCTCTTTAATGTCCCCGAGGCGGTAGTAAGTCTGATGTCAATGTTGCGGGTCTGTGTTACACTGCTGCCTGGTTGCCAAGTTCAGGAAAGGTCATTGATAATGTTTGCTGGGGGAGAAGGTGTTAAATAAACACAGCAATCAAAGACTACGCCAGCATTCTTCCACACAGGCCAGCGTGCCAGCTGACGCTCACAGCTAGCAGAATGCCACGGGTAAGCAATGTGTGCACAGCAAGATCCCACAGAAGGCAACAGTTGACTAACTTAACTATTTTTGTACTGAGGGAAGCTCACAACTGGGATAGGTCTGTGTTTCATGTCTTACAGTATGTACTTCTCAGAGATCACTGTACATAGAACAGCCCAACCAGCTGGAGCAACATTACACCTCCCACCACAGTGCGACCCCCCCCTCGGTACCACCCCTCCCACAGTGTGACCCTCCCTCGGTACCACCCCTCCCACCACAGTGCGACCCCCCCCCCCTCGGCACCACCCCTCCCTCAGTGTGGCCCACCCTCAGTACCACCCCTCCCACCATAGTGTGACCCTCCCTCGGTACCGTCCCTCCCACCACAGTGCGACCCTCCCTCGGTACAACCCCCACAGTGTGACCCTCGCTCGGTACCCGCCCCTCCCACAGAGTGACCCCCCCCTCAGTATCGCCCCTCCCACAGTGTGATCCTCCCTCTGTATCGCCCCTCCCACCACAGTGTGACCCTCCCTCGGTACTGCCCCTCCCCCCACAGTGTGATCCTCCCTCGGTACCACCCCTCCCACAGTGTGACTCTCCCTCGGTACCACCCATCCCACAGTGCAACCCTCCCTCAGTACCACCCCTCCCACAGTGTGACTCTCCCTCGGTACCACCCCTCCCACAGTGTGACTCTCCCTCGGTACCATCCCTCCCACAGTGTGACCCTCCCTTGGTACCGTCCCTCCCACCACAGTGCGACCCTCCCTCGGTACCACCCCTCCCATAGTGTGACCCTCCTTCAGTACCACCCCCCCACAGTGTGACCCTCTCTCGGTACCACCCCTCCCACAGTGTGACCCTCCCTCGGTACCACCCTCCCACAGTGTGACCCTCCCTCAGTACCGCCCCTCCCTCAGTGTGACCCTCGGTACCCGCCCCTCCCACAGTGTGACCCTCCCTCAGTACCACCCCTCCCACAGTGTGACCCTCCCTCTGTACCACCCCCCACAGTGTGACCCTGCCTTAGTACCACCCCTCCCCACAGTGTGACCCTCGGTACCACCCTCCCACAGTGTGACCCTCCCTCAGTACCAGCCCTCCCACGGTGGAGATAATCCTCCGGGGAAGGGTCCAATTGCTGATGAACCCACACTCACTGTCATCTCTCTGTCTCTCTGCCCTCATCTTGCCCTCAATTCCCTCTATCCTCAGCACCCACCTGCCCCTTAGCGACCACCTCACCCTCGGCACCCACCTCTCCCTCAGTCGAGGGCTCAATGTCGGAGTAGCGGTGATCACAGATGATGTCATCAATTCTCCTGAGGGGCCCGGTGGGGATGTGGGGGAACGAGACGGTGCAGTTGAAAGCAAAGTAGCGGTAAACGGTCCACGTCCGTCCGAAGTCCGATGACCTCTCGATGAACATGGCAGCTGGCCGGAACGTCTAACCAACAGGAAAAATCATATGGGAGGCAGAATCAGTGATCGCTGATACAAACTCAGCTACAAGATGACTCCAGCACGTCTCGGACTGATACTGGGCCGATGCATTTCAGCGTGTGTTTCAATCTGCATGTGTCTAACAAATTTAATCTCTCTTTAATCTTATCTTCATTTGCCTTGGATCTTTCCCTGCAGGGCCAAGCCAGTGAAATTCACATTCTGCTAGTGAAGCCTGTGTGGATACAGGCGCCATGGTAACCCAGCCGTTAGTGTAATGTTAGTGTTAGTGATCTGGGTTCAATTCCACCGCTGTCTGTCAGGAGTTTGGACGTTCTTGCTGCGATTGTGTTTCCTCTGGAATTCAAAGATTCAAATTACATTTATTACAAAGTATGCATGCAGTGCACAACCCCGAGATTCCTCTTCCCATACACAGGCACGAAACGAAGAGAACCATGGAGCCCATTCAAAGAAAAACATCAACCACCCCCCTCCAATGTGCAAAAGATAGAGCAAATTGTGCAAACAGCAAAAACAGTGAAATCTCAGAATTTAAAACAGCGAACCGTAAATCAACCAACCAGTCCCGTCCCCTCCCACAGTCTCAAAGGTTAATGAGAGCTAGGAAATCAGTGGTGATCTGGTAACTTCAGTAAGTTATCGATGTGCTGTGGGGCCAGTGGAAGTGTGGGGACTCTTGCAGGCTGCCCCCAGCACAACCTCAGACCGTGTTGGTCATTGACGCAAACAACACATTTCACTGGGTGTTTTGAGTTTCAAAGTGCATGTGACAGATAAAGATTATTTTATATCTTTATCAGTACCACAGAGGGATTTATAAACAAGGTTCTAAAAACGGAGGTCCTGCAGGCCTCGGCGGTGAGCTTCTCGCTTTCACCAGCAGCTGCATTTACTAATTGTTGTTAATGAGAGTCTTTAAGCCCTTTGTGCTTTCTGTTTCACCTTGTCAAGTTCTGCTTTTCTGCTTTCGATGATTATTTAATGCAGACTCCCGTCTAGCGCTGATTGCGGGGTTCTTGTGTTGAGAAGGATTTGTCTCACGATGCTGTTCAGTCTTGCCACCAATGTCCTGTTGGAATTCTGATTTTCATCTCTGCATAGGAGCCTGCTGTTCCTCCACACCTGGGTTCAGTCATTGCCAGTGCTCACTGTGACAGAGTCTGTCATTTCTCCACACCTGGGTTCTGCCGTTGCCAGTGCTCTCTGTGATGCTGCGTCAGCACAGCCTTTTCAGCGGCAGGGAAGCTGGGAACGGTGGGGTCCCAGGGAGCAGAGGTTTGCGTGAGCTGAATTTGCCAAAGTCTACTGCTGACCCTAATCTCCTCAACAACCCAGGCTGGGGACCTTGGACTGTGTGTCAGTCAGCTTCAGTGAATTCTTCTTGGCAGAAGAGGGAATTGAGGTGGGGTAGGCAGGGAGGGGCAGAAGGAGGACCCTGGCACTGTGAGGCAAATGATTTCTGCTTCGGAAGTACATCATACACATCAGGGGGAAATTAAAATAGGCACATGGATGATAGGGAAAAAGAAGGCTGTGTGAGAGGGAAGAGTTAGACTGATCGCAGAGCAGGTTAAAGGGGCAACACAACATTGTGGGCTGAAGGGCCTGTACTGTACTAGGCAGCATCTATGGTGGGGACTAAACGAGCAATGAGACCCTTCTTCAGAACTGCTATCACAGGCACTGGCAGACACGGGCAGACAGCTTCTAGTTTCAGGCAAGTGGGAGAGGTGGTGATGCTTTGGTTACTGAGGAAACCGGGGAGCTCCTGTAGCCCACCAGAGTCACCAGGCCAGTAAGTGAGGGGCCGCTCAGGAGGGGAGAGCAGTCCACAATTCCAGAAGCGACAACCATCGCCTGATCCAGCCCTACAGGAGTTGTTCTCCTTACAGGATCTGGCTCTCTGGAAACACAGTGGCCCCTCTACACTACAGTCATCATCCGCGATCAGCTTCATTCTCCGCGGATATTTACATGGAGCAGAAATTCGGTGTGGAGTGTTGGCTAGGGTGTGACATGTAACCAAAAACATTCAACAATGATAAAGAATAAAAAATAATATGAAAATAAAGCATAATACACTCTGTGGTGTGTATGGGGTGCCGAGACTGCGAATTATACACACAGTGGGTACATGGGGTGTCGAAACTGTGAATTATACACACAGTGGGTGTATGGGATTTTCAGACTGTGAATTATACACACAGTTGGTGTATGGGGGTGTCGAGACTGTGAATTATACACTCAATGGGTGTATGGGGTGTCCAGACTGTGAATTATACACACAGTGGGGTGTAAGGGGTTTCCAGACTGTGAATTATACACACAGTTGGTGTATGGGGTGTCGAGACTGTGAATTATACACACAGTGAGGTGTAAGGGGTTTCCAGACTGTGAATTATACACTCAATGGGTGTATGGGGTGTCGAGACTGTGAATTATACACTCAATGGATGTATGGGGTGTCGAGACTGTGAATTATACACACAGTTGGTGTATGGGGTGTCGAGACTGTGAATTATACACTCAATGGGTGTTTGGGGTGTCAAGACTGTGAATTATACACACAGTTGGTGTGTGGGGTGTCGAGACTGTGAATTATACACACAGTGGGGTGTGAGGGGTTTGCAGAGAGTGGTAGTCCCTTTGCTGAGAAGGCAGTCACTTGCATCTGGAGCAGTCCACTTGCTTCACAACAGGAAAGATTCTAACATGGATAGATCATTGGTTGATTGGCAGGAGACAAAGAGTGGGAATGCAAGGACCCTTCTGTCTGGCTGCCGGTGACTAGTGGTGTTCTACAGGGGTCTGTGTTGGGACCGATCCTTTTTACAATATATGTCAATGATTTGGATGATTTGCCAAGTTAGCAGACAACATGAAGATGGGTGGAGGAGCAGGTAGTTTTGAGGAAGTAGAGAGGCTGCAGAAGGACTTGGATGAGGAGAATGGGCAAAGGAATGGCAGATGGAATACAGTCTCGGGAAGTGTATGGTCATGCACTTTGTTAGATGAAATGAAAAGGTTGACTATTTTCTAAATGGAGAGAAAATACAGAAATCTGAGGTGCAAAGAGACTTGGGAGTCCTTGTGCAGGATTCCCTAAAGGTTAATTTGCAAGTTGAGTCTGTGGTAGGGAAGACAAATAAGAACATAAGAAATAGGAGCAGGAGTAGGCCATCCGGCCCATCGAGCCTGCCCCGCCATTCAATAAGATCACGGCTGATCTGTCCGTAAACTCAGCTCCATCTACCTGGCTTTTCCCCATAATCCTTAATTCCCTTACTATGTAAAAATCTATCTAACTGTATCTTAAATATATTTAGTGAAGAAGCCTCAACTGCTTCCCTGGGCAGAGAATTCCACAGATTCACCACTCTCTGGGAAAAACAGTTTCTCCTCATCTCTGTCCTAAATCTACTCCCCCGAATCTCGAGGCAATGTCCCCTAGTTCTAGTCTCACCTACCAATGGAAACAACTTTCCTACTTCTATCTTATCTATCCCTTTCAAAATTGTGTATGTTTCTACAAGATCCCCTCTCATTCTTCTGATCTCCAGAGTGTATAGTCCCAAGCGACTCAATCTCTCCTCATAGGTTAACCCCTTCATCCCTAGAATCAACCTGGTGAACCTCCTCTGCACTGCCTCCAAAGCCAGTATATCCTTCCTCAAGTATGGAGACCAGAACTGCATGCAGTGCTCCAGGTGCAGCCTCACCAGTATCCTGTATAGTTGCAGCATAACCTCCCTGCTCTTGAATTCAATCCCTCCAGCAATGAAGAACAACATTCCATTTGCCTACTTAATAACCTGTTGTACCTGCAAGTCATCTTTTTGCGACTCATGAACAAGCACTCCCAAGTCCCTCTGCACAACAACATGCTGCAATCTTTCACCATTTAAATAATAATCTGCTCTTCTATTATTCCTTCCAAAGTGGATGATCTCGCATTTACAAACATTGTATTCCATCTGCCAGATCTTGGCCCACTCACTAACCTATCTAAATCCCTCTGCAGACTCTCCACATCCTCTGTACATTTTGCTTTTCCACTCAGTTTAGTGTCATCACTAAATGTAATGTTAGCATTAATTTCAAGAGGACTAGAATGGAAAACTCTTTAAAGCACTGGTGAGGCCTTATGGAGTATTGTGAGCTGTTTTGGCCCCTTACCTTAGAAAAGACGTGCCAAAACTGGAGAGGGTTCAAATGAGGTTCATGAAAATGATTCCAGGATTGAATAGCTTGTTGTATGAAAAGCGTTTGATGACTCTGGACTTGTATTCACTCGAAAAATGAGGGGTGACTGCATTGAAACCTATTGAATGCTGAAAGGCCTTGATAGAGTGGATGTGGAGAGGATGGTTCCTATGGTGGGAGAGTCTAAGACCAGAGGACACAGCCTCAGAATAGAGGGGCAGCCTTTTAGCACCGAGATGAGGAGGAATTTCTTTAGCCAGAAAGTGGTGAATCTGTGGAATTCTTTGTCTTAGGCAGCTGTGGAGGCCAAGTCTTTATGTATATTTAAGGCAGAGGCTAATAGATTCTTGGTTGGTCAGGACATGAAGGGATACGGGGAGAAGGCAGGAGATTGGGGCTGAGAGGAAAATTGGATCAGCCATGATGAAATGGTGGAGCAGACTCGATGGGCCAAATTGCCTAATTCTGCTCATATATCTTATGGGCTTATGGGCTTTGGTCCCTACTGAACACACAGCTATCAGCTGTAGCTCCAAGAAGCTGTTTGCATGTGACATTGGTCTCACCCTGGGTCATCGCTTCGACAGTTGGGTTAAACAAAGTCGGGGTAGCTGCTGGGGCTCCTACCCAGGTGAGATAGCGACATGCTTGTCCTAGCACG